>NC_056739.1:488326039-488331039 GCF_019279795.1 Protopterus annectens
TGAGTTCGGCTCCGACATCGGCCTCGAGCCATCACTGTCGGTGCCGAGGGAGGTTTTAGCTTTCGGAGCGGGACCTCTGGCTCTGCCTGACAGGGGTGCGTCGAGGTCATGCTGAGTGTGTTAGAACCTGGTTCTACTCCACAGTCGGCTCCGCCGCCTCCCTCTTCGGGTGCCTCAGGCCAAGTCGACTCACTCCCTCATCCCGGACCGCAGAGAGCCAGCTCCTTAGGAATCCCCTGTGGGATCTCATCCTCTTCCGAGGCCTCTCCTGATTTGGCAGAAGAGCCCTCGGAAGAGAAAGTGTAAGAGGAAACACATAGACTCACCTGAGTCTGTCACCTCTGACACAGATTTAGAGGATTCGAGGGTTCCCCATTCCCTTCTGAAGATGTCTCATTTGCAGACATTCTAGAAATCCTTAAGCAGAGGGGAAATTGGCCAGCCCTCAACCCTTCGGAGGATGAATCTGTGTACCTTGAGGCGTTTGGCTCTCGCCCTTCCACCTCCTGGGTGTCTCTCCCTTGACCCCCTCATGCAGGTGGTAGCAAAGGCATGGACGGCTCCTGATTCAGTGGACCCCACTCCCAGGAGACCCTCAAAATTCATTACAGCACCAGCAGATAAACAGTTTTTGACAAAAGGAGTTTCTGTGGATGCTATGGTGGTTGCTGCTGCCACTAAGAAGGAACTAGCTGATCCTTCAGTGCCTGTCCATCCACCTAACAAGGAATCTAGGTCCATGGACAGGTACGGGAAGCGGATGTTCTCGTCAGCGACCTTTGCAATGCGTTCGCTGAACTACCTCTGCCATTTTACTCGTCTTCAAAGGGACTTGATCAAAGAAGCGAGTGATATGTTGAAGGATCCTACAGCTGCGGGTTTTCAAGACAAGATGAACACTCAGCTGGCTACCCTGAATTCCATAGCTAACTCCTCCATGCGCCTCCTTTCGTATGCGGCTGATGGAGCGAGCAGGGCCGCAGGAACAGGAGTGGCCTTACGTAGGCATGCCTGGATGCGGTTATGCAACTTTGCGGACCCCTTTAAAACGTCGTTCACTAATTTCCCGTTTGATGTATCATCTCTTTTTGGTCCTCAAGTGAAAGAAACCTTGACTAGGTTCGAGACTGATGGCAAGACTATTTCTGCCGTCGGAGTCCGTTTTTCTACTCCTTCTAGGCCTTACCCCAAGGGTCAGAAAAGTGGAAAAATGTGGTTCCGCAAACAATCTCAAGGGACTTCGCCTGACGCACAGAGTCGGTTCCCCGGCAGAGGGGGGAACAACAATGGTAGACGTCGCCCTAGAGGCAGAGGGGGTCCACAGAACCAGGGCAATCGAGAAACTTTCTCCGATAAGCCCTTTCAGCATCCCTGAGGTGTTGCCCGACTGTCCACCTTCGGAGGCAGTCGGGGGAAGATTGTCACTGTACCCAGAAGCCTGGCTATCCCTAACTCGAGACAAGTGGGTACAGTCCATCATTTCCGAAGGCTATTCCATTCCCTTTCTTTGCATTCCAAACCGATCAAAAAAATCCCTTCCAGATGTTCCACCCGCTCAAAGGGATCTTGCAGCTTTGGAAGTTTCAAAACTGCTTGCAAAAGAGCAATTCAACCAGTGCCAGCAGAACAGCAAGGATCCGCATCTACTCCAGGTTCTTTTTAGTTCCAAAAAAAACAGGGGACTGGAGACCAATTTTGGATCTCAGTATCTTGAACAAGTCAGTCAAGAAAACACGATTTCGGATGGTCACGCTACAGTCCATACTTCCCCTATTGGGAAGAAAAAACTGGATGTGCTCCATAGACCTTCAGGATGCGTACTATCACATAAAAATGAACAGACGCTCCAGAAGATTTCTCCGCTTCAGGCTGGGAACCAGTCATTTTCAATTCAGAGCCCTGCCCTTTGGACTCACCACTGCCCCCCGGGTGTTTACCAAATGTATGGCAGTGGTAGCTTCTCACCTGAGACGTCAAGGATTCCAGGTGTTTCCGTATTTGGATGACTGGCTCCTTACAGCTCCCACCGAGCATCTTCTTCTCACAGCCAGGGACTACACCTTTCGCACTTGTCAAAACTTAGGCATTTCAATAAATTGCGAAAAGTCTGTTTTGTCGCCTTGTCGTGTTATTACCTTCATAGGCGCAATTCTAGACACAGTCAACATGTCTGCGAGGCTAACAGATCAGAGAATAACAGACATACAAAAGCTGGTCTCGCTCATCTTCAGCAGCAACAGAGTCAAAGCCAGCTTAGTTCTGAAAGTATTGGGGATTATGGCGGCTGCCATACCTTTGCTCCCATTAGCCAGATTCCACATGAGAATCCTTCAATGGATGCTCTTCACACAATGGTCATACCAGCAACTTCCGATGTCTCACACCATTATGATCACGCAAACATGCAGGAATCATCTTCTGTGGTGGATGTCTTCCCCTCAGCTCTTATTGGGAAGACCCTTTGTTCCTTCCCCTCCGGTTGCTACACTGACAACGGACCCCTCCCTGATCGGGTGGGGGGGGCATTATCAGGGCAGAACTGTCCAGGGCACATGGCAACCAGAAGAATGCCACTTGCACATAAATGTTCTAGAGATGAGAGCAGTGCTTTTAGCGTTGCAAGCCCTTCAAGACTCTCTTCCCTTGGGAACGATAGCAATCCAGACGGACAATATGTCTGTAGTGTGGTATATCAACAAACAAGGCAGAACCAGGTCCTACCCCCTGTGTCGAGAAGCACTCAGACTGTGGCAATGGGCGATTTCTTCTCAGCGGTTTCTGATAGCAACGCACATCCCCGGGAAGTCCAATCAAATTGCGGACAAGTTGAGCAGAGCTATCCTCATGCCTCACGAGTGGTCTCTGAAAGACTCTGTTGTGAGAGAAATTTTTCTCAAGTGGGGTCAGCCTTGCTGCGACCTTTTTGCTACTCCCCAAAACAGCAAGTGCAGAGATTATTTCACCCTATTCCCGTTACCAGGCCAGCCCAGCAGAGACGCTCTAGTCCAAATTTGGCCTCGGGGACTTCTGTATGCATGTCCTCCCTTCCCACTAATCTCTCAAGTGATACAGAAAGCTATCGCTCAGAAGGCCTCATTGATCCTCATTGCTCCTTACTGGCCTCGACAAGTTTGGTTCCCCTTTCTGCATCAATTTCTATTGGAGCAACCTTGGCATCTGGACCTAGTTCCAGATCTTTTGATCCATCAGTCGGGTCAGTTACATCGCTCCCTCCCCTCTCTGAACCTCACTGCTTGGTTCCTCCAGTTCCAACCTTAGCCAGGCTTCCTCAAATATCTCATTCTGTTCGAGATATTTTGATAGCTTCCCATAAATCTTCCACTAGAAAGATTTATTTGAGTAAGTGGAAACGTTTCGCCTATTGGGCTCAAGGAAGGGACATAGATCCTTTCACTGCTTCCATCCAAATGGTCCTTGATTTTCTAGCTGAACTCTTCCATGCAGGTTCATCTCCTTCTACTCTTAAAGTTCAACTGGCAGCTATTTCTAACTTTCATGTGGGTATTTCAGAGTCTGCCATAATGTCCCACAAGCTTTGCAAAGCCTTTTTGAAAGGAGTTTTTCTTCTCAGACCTCCTATAAGAAATCCTCCTCCTCCTTGGGACCTAAATTTAGTTCTTAGTTCTTTGATTCTTCCCCCTTTCGAACCTGCAGCCTCCTGTTCTTTAAAATTGCTATCATGGAAGACTCTCTTTCTGGTAGCTATTACTTCAGCTAGAAGAGTTTCAGAACTTCATGCACTCAGCTGTCGACCTCCTTATCTGTTGTTCCATAAGGACAGGGTATCTTTACGAACCAACCCGTCTTTTTTGCCTAAGATAGCCTCGGCGTCTAACCTAAATCAAAGCATTGACCTCCCTGTGTTTTTTCCAGAATATTCCAATAGCTCTGAACAAAAATTACATTGGCTAGATGTTCATCGTCAGTTAAGGTACTATTTGGATAGAACCAAACAATTCAGAAAATCTGACCAGCTGTTTGTCTCCTATGCAGAAGGCAGAAAGGGACTTTCAATTTCAAAGGTATCATTATCTAGATGGCTAACATCTCTGATTTCCCTTGTTTATGAAATTAGACACCAAAAGCTGCCTAACAAACCTAAAGCCCATTCCACCAGAGCTTTGGCTACTTCTATAGCCTTCCAAGACAGACTGCCTATTGACACCATTTGTGCAGCGGCTACTTGGGCTACTCCTCACACTTTCATTTCTCATTATAAGTTGGATTTAGCTTCTAGGCATAGAGCTAACTTTGGTTCCACTGTTCTCAAGAGTCTGTTCCGTTAGGCCACCCGGGACAAGGTGCTAGGGACGCGGTCCCATCCAGCAAGAATGAAGTCGAGATAGACAACTTAACATATAGAAGTTATGTTCTTACCATAACGTTCCATGTTAGTTGTCTTCTTCTCGCCTTCTTCTTGCGTCCCACCCTCCTTCCCCCTGGCCTGGACAGACCTAGAGGAGGTTGATTGTGACCTCTCTTTCTACCACCTCTTTACTTTAGGTATATGCTGCGGTGCATATTTTCCTGGATCAGAATGTAGGTCACCCTTCTCTTCTCCCTGGTTTATAGAGGTGGACTTTGTTTATAGTTATTCTATTACTATTATAGCTGAGCCTAGCTTACAAACGAGATCTGAGGTAACTCACGCCTAGCATTGTGGGATATAAGGGGAGCCTCGAGCCGGTGGAACCAACTCTCGAGCTTTTAGAGTGGCCGAGTCGGAGCCGAGGTCGGCTCCGAACCCATCCAGCAAGAAGAAGACAACTAACATGGAACGTTATGGTAAGAACATAACTTCTATTTTTAGAGTATCCACATCATTTGGGGATTCAATAATGGCTCCCAGTTTGCAGTCATCTGCAAACTTTGTTATCCAGAGTCCCTTAGTGTTGGCCTGTACTTCAGAGAAGTAGATGCCAAACAAGAGCGGTCCCAGGACTGAACCCTGCGGTACTCCACTTGTCACTTGTCTGGAG
>NC_056739.1:488336039-488506039 GCF_019279795.1 Protopterus annectens
TAGTATTGCATGTAAAGTGTGCATTAAAAAACACTTTTTTATTGCAATGATTAAACACAAAAAATGTGCTTGTATAAATGTATTCACAAGCAACACACTTATTACAGCTGTACATGCCTGGGGCTAAATTAGAGTCATTGCGTCTCTTAAGGAAAAATGGAGTGTCTCTATTTTCAAAGGAAAATGCAAGGTTTGAGTTTTCTTATTAAAAACAGTGGAGCTTCCCCTAAATTTCATTGTAATTTGACAGTCACTTGTTAAAATGACCCAGTTCCGTGTAATTATTTCCCTCATCTTATCGCAATCAAATTATCAAAATCAATGTGTGTGTATATGTGTATATATATATATATATGTGTGTGTGTGTGTGTGTGTATTTAAATATATATATATTTGTGTATGAGTATATATATATATATATATATATATATATATATATATATATATATATTTGTGTATGAGTGTGTATATATATATATGTGTATATATATATATATATATCTAAGTGTGTGTATGTCTCTAGAAAAGTTACCAATTCTGCTTCTGTGTTTGTCCATATTATAAAAAGATCATCCATGAAATGTCATTAAAAGGCTACATGTTGACTCTCATGGGACTTCAGTATTGATTCCTCTTCCCATACTGCCATCACTATGTTAGCATAGCTGTTTGCAGTTGAAGTGCCCATAGCTGCACCATCCTGCTGCCAGTATATTTCATGATTGTACATAAATATATTATTTTCCAAAATTATTTCCATTAATAAACAGTGTCCATAAATTTTGTTTCATATGTACTATATTTGATTAAAAACTTCCTTAATATTTCAATAACATGTATATTTGGTATCACTGTAAATAAAGATTGTACATCTAAAGCAGGGGGTGTCCAACCTTTTGGATTGCTGGGGCCGCACTGAGTGAACAGAAATGGTGTTGGGGCCGCATATAAAATATATCATATAGTTAACTCTTTTGTTGCTCCGAAAGACCACAGTCGACCTCCTGGCTGTACTGTAGGTGCATTTGAACAATGAATAAATGTAATAAATGCCTAATATTTGCCTTAAAATTCTAATTATCATTCTAATTCTAATTCTGTAATCTAACAGTTAACTCTAACATCTTAGTTAATATATTTATATATATATATATATATATATATACGTTTTTTTTTTTTTACAAATAAACAGATATTCACTACAGCACTAGCATTTCTCACTGGGAAAACCATTCCAGCAGTCCAACTACATAAAATGTCAACATCAGCAGTCCTACATTACTATAATTCACAAACATAAACCAACAAATTGCAATAAAGTAAAGAATTCACATTACTGACTTAATAAAACAATTCTGAATAAGCTACAAGAGGGTCTCACCCAAACAAATAACTGGTGCCAGAAATATGGCCTCAAGCTAAATGTCAAAAAATGCATCATCCTCTTTGAGGAGAGTGATGTCCCCACAAATTATCACATTAATAACAATGTTGTAAGCACGCAATAAGTTGTATGGTACTTGGGCACCCAGGTTGATAGAAACCTGACTTTTGACCACCACGTTGTCTCTGTTGTAAGGAAAGCTTTTTACATGGCCCACTTCATTAGTAAGGGTATCTCATCCAGGGACAAGGAGGTCATAACATCCCTGTATTCTTCCTTTACAAGGGTCATTATTGAGTGCAGTACTCCTTTTGGCATGTGCCTCAGCAAAACACCCTGCCAAAAGAAAGACTACAACCATTTCTGACAAAAAAGGTCAAAGGACTAAGTTCACTTAGTTATCCAAACAAACTAAAAAGCTTCTTGCTTTCCTCTGTCTCTCACTGGCCCCTATAAATTTCATCATTAGCTTGCTTTCCAGGCTAAGAAAGATCCTGGCTTAAGAGACTTCCTGTACCTCAGAAATACTGGTTATACTTAAAACGCTCACTACAAAGACCACAGCCTTCACTGCAACATAAACAAGCCACTTTTTATGGACAGGTTCTTGACACAAAAACCTTCAACTTCTCTAAAAAGCTCCTCTCATTATTAAACAATGTAGTTCAGCATCGCGATGGCTGGATGGATAGCCATAAATAAAGTCCCTGGGTAAGTAGCATAGCCTTCATCAAACCAGATGGAAAATCCACATATTAACCTTTCCCGGCTGGATGGCTAAGATCTAATATTGGTTGCTCAAGTCTAGTTGCCCAAGAAGAGGGCTATGTTTAACTAAGAATTCCATTTGCAACATTATATTCAGTACACATATTAAATCTCTCTCTTACACGCACACACACACACACACACACACACACACACACACACACACACAGCCCCTACTTGTAAAATAGGCAACCTCAGTAATCACATGACACCCACTCACTGAATGAAATTGTCTGGAAGTCAAAATATCTGAAAAAAAATCATAGAGCAAACGATAGACCACTGCAACAAAGAGTCCTTGGTTAAACGAATCAAAGTATATAATAAACAAACTTCGGACTCAACACGACTGTAAAAATAAAGTTCAAATATTTTATTTGGTAAGCGCTTTCGCGTACCTTTCAGTACGCTTCCTCAGACCATAAATGTGCTGACAAAGCAATATGTTCTTATATAGGAATGTAAAACACTTTAATTATTTAATAGCAATTAAGTTTAATAAACAAATAGCTGAACACAATTAAAAACCTTAGTTTAAAAAATGTATACTGCAGTTTAAAGAAATACACTCCCTGTGAGTGTAAATGTTGTAAAAACTTTCACTTTACATGTGAATATAAAATATATAATATATGAAACACAAGTTACTATAACACATATCAAGTTAATTTCAAAAATATTATTTACATATATAAACTTTAGTTGTGCAGATAAAATACAGAAAAAAGAGAAGAATTAGTAAGCAATATATAAAACAATTCATATATGACAGACGAAGAATGTACCTAATAAATAAATAGTTACATATAGATATAAATAAGGCCAATAATATGTACACTTCTTTTTTGATTTATATTTAAATAAAACAAGTGAACAAATGAAGCCAAGGTTAAAACTTAGACTTGTTAAGCTATTTTGATAAATGTATGAGGAGTAAATCAACCTTATATAAGAAATTATTTTCTACTATATTGTAATGTTATATATTATATGAAGCTCATCTCCATGCATTAAGGTAGGGTTTGATGGAAACATAGAGATTTAAATCTGGAGAGTGATGCCCTTTTAATCTCAATATCCATTTCAATTCTTTTAATTCTAACAGGTTCATGTAGTCTCCACCTCTACTATTGGATTCTACAATTTCTAACACCCTAAATACAAAAGAATGGCTTGAAAAACATTGTACGTGTTTAGCCAGAGCATTCAGTTCATTTGATTTCTTTATATCATATATATGGTTATAGACTCTATTTTTAAGTTTACGTTTCGAAAAAAAATCATAATAGAGATGGATTCATCCATGTAATTTCCCATTACCAAAAGGACCACCAATAAATCAACAAACAACTGCTCGGCAAAAAGTAAATCAATAAGAAAACCATAAACTATAATGCTACATACTGGTGTAAACATATAACTTGTGTCAATCCCCAGGTTAATCCATACCATACCAAAATATTGTTTCAGAGCTTCAGCTATGTACAAACAGCTTTCTACTAAAAATTGATATTTGCCTTGCTGTAATTATAACTGTAAAAAAATGTTTTTAAGTTTATTCTGTACCTCAATGATTCTCACTGTTACGAGATGTAATCTCTGTCATATTGTATGAGTACTACATCCATAATTTGCTGTCTCTCTCTCATGTATTGTATTATATTGTTTTCTGTTATTTTTGGAGCTTTTCTCCCCGGGCCTCCACTGAAAATGGACCTGTGGCCAGTCGGACTTTCCCGGTAAACAAATGTAAAATAAATAAAAATAAACTTCCCTCCAATCTAAAGCCATTTGACATTCACACATTTTAATTTGTGCAGAAGTTACTCACAGACTGACAGTTTACTGAGCTGTAATGCTGACCTTCGCTTTTATAAAAAACAAATTCCCAGACTTTGTCAATAACTCAAAGTGTAGAGAGGATTATTTATTTATTTATTATATATTTATTTATTTTTGGAAAACATCTTTAAAACTGTTAAATTGATTACACACCCAGAAACACAGAAAAGTTATTGTGATTATGTAAACCACAGACTGCTGCAAGAAATCAGTCACATTAGCACTCTATGCTTATGTCCGAACAGATGAATCATACCTGTCAATTCCAAAAGAAGTAAAGTAGCTTAATAAGAAGGTTATTTGCAAGGTTACATGGCAGTTTATATTGGAAATAAGCAGAGATATTAACAAGGCTCTGTTTTTCATAATTACGCCGAAAAGTCTTCCAAGGTAAGTACAACTTCTGATTTAGTATGAAACCACACCTCTCAACCTTAGAGCAAGAAATTTGGACAAAGCGAAAAATAAAAGTGGGACACAGGCCCAAAAATAGTTATGCATCACAGACACCATTGAAACAACTGTAGCTGCAAACATTATACATCACTATCCCATTATTGTCAGTTAAACATTATATGGCTCATTCAGTCCTACCTTCTTTTGCATCAAAGAAAACCATGCTTTGAAATAACAAAATGTATTAAAATAATAAATAAAACACATTGCATCAACATCCTGCAACTTCCTAGCTGCAAGCAACCACAGAGCATTCACTGAAACTAGGGCTGCTTGTTTCCCCAGAATTACAGCTCTCCCTAATTAAGTCTAATGGTATACAATCTACCAGTATCTGGACTACCTGAAATAAAGTAAATTATGGCCTGTAAATTGAAAGTACACTTTGTTTAATTAAACTATATTTCTAAGCCCACTTACTATATTTTTTTCAGTAACATCCTAATATCCATTTCCAGGTCACTTTACAAGACATTGGCAGTGGCAGACTTGGCATCCTTCAGAATCCCACAGGCCCACGCTAATACATTGTCCATTAAATGTAAATATCCATCCACTGTAAATGGCAAGAAGCTATGTCTTAAAAAATCTACTTCTGGCATGCGTACCCAAGTATTAGGCTTTGAAACAAAGAAGCTATGTCTTAAAAAATCTACTTCTGGCATGCGTACCCAAGTATTAGGTTTTGAAACAAAGAAAGATATTCTCTACAGTCCGCAAGTCTCTGTCTTTAATAAACATCTACTGTTGCAGCACTCCCAATACAAGCACACACATACACACTAAAATCCCCAACATTTAAAAAATGACATTGTGCCCACTTGATTTGCCAGTATTGATGATCTGCCAAAGCTATGCTTACTGTTGTCCAATCTACCACTGCTTAGAACCCACCAATGAAAAAAACAGTACTAGGTGCTTTTTTGTTTGTCTGAAAAAACAATACAACTTTATATGCTACAGTCCCACATAGTCAGTCCAGGACTGACACATTAACCCTAGGCTGCTGTCTCATTCTTACTCCCTGGAACTGCATTACCTTGGATGCCTACTTTTATTTCCTAAGCAAAAGACACAAATTGGAAGATGTGGCAAAAATTCAGACATTCTTTGAAAATCCAGAGTTAGAGGTATGTGTTCATGTTCAATACAACACTCTCCCTGTCAGGAAAGCCACAATTTAATGAAAGTGTACTCTTAATGTATGATATATTTGTGAGCTAACTTGTTTGTGTTCAGTAGGTAGACTGATCATTGTTAGCCTCTTTGTGCATGCGTCTCTCTGTCATGCACACATATACACACATACACACACACTCTTCTTCTACTTTCACGCACGCAATTCTGCTTTCATGCATGCACTCACTCACTCCGTACTTGCCTATTAACACAGGTAATTGCTGTCCCTTTCAAAGGCAACAGCGGCAAATCCATACACGAGTCCCTCTTCAGCGAGAACACACACACACACACACACACACACACACACACACACACACACACACAGACACAGACACATTGTTTGGCGCAAAATAATAGCATAAACACACTGACCCTTTTTTGGCTCAAAAACAAAACTAGAAGGGTGCTTTGGCACATGCGCACACCAACATTAGTGTTACAGGCCATGGGAGCGAAAAACACAAAACAAAAAAAGTGTTTTGGTGCATGCATACATCAATGTTGCAGTTAGAGGTTGAGGGCCGCATAGAAGAGCTCTGAGGGCCGCATACGGCCCACGGGCCGCAGGTTGGACACGTCTAATCTAAAGTAACCAGTATATAATTTGTGTTATAGTGCTTCCATTTAGTCATAAAAACATACAGGTAATTTAAAAGCTCTTTAGAATCTTTTAGAATGGACTCGTATTTGTCTAGTGTTTGTTTTGTATGCTTCTCAACATATATTGAAAGGGGTTCTGTACACCATTTCTGTCCCGGTACTGTTGGTCTCCTGGTAGGAAACAGGGGATCTTTGTGCCTTTGGAACACCCTGTATACTAAGTGTTATAGGTACTTCTATCATAAAATATACAGATCCAAATTAATATTATAGCTCAGTAAACAATCAAGAAGGGTATTTTGCACTCTTTTAACCATTCGGTCCACTTCAACTGTATTTATTAATATGTATTTGTTAACATCATTCAACATATGCTTTCTTGTTTCAACATGAACAGAATTCATCACAACTATAGGACCTCCTTTGTCTGCTGGCCTAATAATAGAAACGTCATTCTGTAAGTGCCTTAATGCATCTTTCTCTGCTATATTCAAATTCTTGAACCTTTTACATCTCTGTTCATGGTTTAAAACTTTGTGTAATTCGTTTTCACATAACATACTATAAGTTTCTAAAAGCAGGTAATTTGCTGGTTTAAATGAACTAGGTTTCTTGAATGTTATATTCTGGGTAACCCCTTGATGCTTAAACAGCATTTTAATCATTACGTTTCTAATGAATAGTTTCAAGTTTATGACAGAGTCAGTTACCTCAGCCTCCTGAACTGGAATGAATGAATGATAGTCCCTTTTCGAGAAATGAAAGTTCATGTGTTGATAACTGTCTGGATGAAATATTCCAGACTAAGGATTCGCCTTGTCTTGCCACATTTTCTTCTGGGCTCATCTATTCAGAGGCTCCTGCGGCTGTTTTCTCTTCATGTGGTTCCTGCTTCTTGAACAATCCCTCGCTCCAGATATATTGCAGCTTCCCAGCTCATTCATGTTGACGGGAAGTGGTAAAAAATCCTGTTGATCTCCTAGATGATTGTTTAATGAAAGCGCAAGATAATCCTGTATGTAAATACTAGAAAGAGCTTGTGATTGAATATCCTTCTTGTGTGCAGTGGTGGAAACAGTGACCTCTATTGTTGGAAGGGCTGTAGTTTGCTTTCTGGCTCCCTTATCTGGTGATATAACTTCAGTCTGGGATTTGTCTTCATTTGCTACAATAGATGTTGATTCAGAAAGAATGTCTTCCTTTGCAGAATCAGAAGATTGCAGAGTAGATTGTTGGTTAATGGATTTCTCTGCATTGCTGTTATTATTTGTAAAGTTTGTTCTATGTTCCGAGCTCCTTGGCCAGACAAAAACTTAATTTTCCATAAAATCCTTCCTGTCTCTCTCCAGTTTCTTGTATTTGTCCTTAGCAGTTTTCGTTCGTATAAAACTGCTGTTTCATGTATACCACCAAGTCTCTCATCCACTAAGGCATGTGGAAGAGCATCGTATAGTTTTTGCTGTCCCATCGTAACATGTTCTGTGATGACAGGTTCTTCAGGTTTGAAGAATTCTATTAATACTTTCATATGATTAAAACACAAGTCCAGGTTGAGTTTTTGCCACTTAGATAATAGTTGGGAATGATGTGTACCATAAGTGAGCATTTTTAAGAATTCCTAGACCACGAAAACTTCTCTGAAGTACAGGCAAACACAGAAGGTCTTTGGCTAACGAAGTTCACAGATGACTGCAAACTAGGAGCCATAATCAAAACCCCAAAAGATGTGGACATCTTACAAAAGGGCCTCGCTGAGACAGATACCTGGTGTCAAAGCCATGGCCTCAAGCTCAATGCCAAAAAGTGCATTGTCATCCCTTTTGGTAAAAACTCTGTACCCATGAACTACCACATAGGCGGTAGTCTACTTAACACTGAAAGTGTGATAAGAGACCTTGGGACACAGGTGGACAGTAGTCTCTCCTTTGATAATCACATTGCCAAAGTAGTCAGGAAATACTTCTACGTGGCACACCTCATCACAAAAGGTTTCTCATCCAGGAAAAAAGAGATCATTGTTCCCCTCTACTCGTCACTCATTAGACCCATTATAGAGTACAATGCCCCTTTTGGTATGTACCTCACAAGACATCTACAACAACTGGAAAGGCCACAGAAATACCTCACAAAGAGGATTACCGGCCTCAAACAGATGCCCTATGCAGACCGTCTCAAAAAACTGCAGCTTTACTCCATCGCATATCGCCTACTCAGAGGCGATCTTTGCCTAACTCACAAAGCTATGTCAAATCCAGAGCTTTTAGACATGCTCCACTTAAAGAAATCCCAGTCCCTATGAGCTACACGCTCTAGGGACCTAAACTTTGTCACTACAATAAACAGAACATGCTGGAGGGATAGCTTCCTGTCCCAGAGACTTCCCATACTCTGGAACAAACTACCTATCTATATCAAACAAAGCTCCTCATTAGCACTCTTCAAGAAAAATCGTGATGACTGGATGGGAGATGGAAATTCACCCTGGGGATCACTTCTGTGGCTCTCCTCGACAGTGGCACAGGAAAATAATTTTCTTGGGTGGCGAAAGCCAGGGTACCTTTTGGCTAGGCTTATATAGGCCCTAGGGCCAATAGCCTAGTACCTACCTATGAACAAGGTACTACATGCTACTTAAGGCAAGCTTCTAGATAGTAACATTGTGCCTGAAGTCTCTTAAGCTTGTACAGTTCATTTTCAGTCTTACAGAGACTGGCTTGAAATAGATTGTGATCTATTCCTTCAATGTCAATATTGTCATGCTCAATTAATACTCTTCCAGGAAGGAGAGGGTTATCATCAGATTTCATAAACTTTAAAAGTTCTTCAGATGATTTCTTGCCATGTACTTGATTTAAATTACCTTGTGGGTTATATTCCATCTCTATTTCTCTTGGTCCTCTGTCTGCTATTGTTCCAAGCCGCCACAAAATGAAGTACAATGTAAAAAGGTGGATAGGATAAGTTGGCCACTTAAAACAATAAACAAATTCCAATTCCACATAAAAAAAAAAAAACAATAGTTGAGCTCAGATTACCTCATTGACTTTAATGAAAATAAAATAATAAAAAATGCAAGTATGTAAACGCTTTCACAGTTTTTGTGATGCTACTTCCTCAGATGTTAAATTTTCACTTTAGGCACAGCTTCTTATACAGATTTCAGTCACATCTAAACCAGTCACATACCTAAACTAATTACTAACTTTATTATTATATTATAACCTACATTTAAAGAAACATAGTATGCATTAAAAGCATTCTTAATTAATTATCTATTCATTACTTATTTTATATAACGGTTATAGCACAAAAAATAATTCCTCAAACATTTAGAAAACTGTGTCTAAAGTGAAAATTTAAGGTCTGAGGAAGCAGTATTATAAAAACTGTGAAAGCGCTTACGTACTATATTTTTTATTTTATTTTCATTAAAGTCTTTCAGAAAATCTGACTAGCTTTTCATATCTTTTTCAGATGCAAAAAAGGGTAAACCAGTTACCAAGACCACCTAAATGGTTAAGGGACTGCATCTCATTTGTTTATGAATCCAAAGGTGTTCCTTTACCTCACCGAGTCAAAGCTCACACTGCTATATCAATTGCTGATATTTGTTCAGCTGCCTCGCGGTCTAATTCTCGCACCTTTATCTCCCACGGCAAACTGGACATAGTGTCCACAAGTAGAGCTGCTTTTGGTTCTGCAGTGCTCCGGAATATCCTTCCATGAAGGCCACCCAAGGATTTGTAGTTAGGGACTCTGAAATGACTGCAACGCTAAAAGAATGAAAAGATAACATCAGATAAAGAAGTTATGTAGTTAGCATAATGTTCCATCTGTGTTGTCTTTCTCATTCTTCCTCCCACCTTCCCCCGTCCTTTTGTGAATGACCTGACAGATGTGTTTATAGGAACCTTTGTTCTTTGTTTGAGTTCCTGTTCTTTCTGTATTCTTTGTTGGTAACTGTCAGTATTTGATGTACATTGCCTGTGTGATGGTATTGTTGGCAAACATGGTAGCAGCAAACTCAGTCTGAGGTAACCGGTGTGGGGGGTGAGGCATTATGGGTAGGGGAGGAGCTTTTGGAAAGTGGCCGAGTTGGATCCAAAGTCTGATCCAAAATCCACAGGTTGAGGAAGAATGAGAAAGACAACACGGATGGAATGTTATGGTAAGTACATAACTTATTTTTTGTTTGCAAGACTTGACTCAGAGCAGCAGGAAATTATGGTCAGTGAAGTGATGATCCTTGGTGCAGGCTAAGGACATTGCATGGTAAGAGGTGTGGTCCAAAGAGGTAGGAGTGGAAATGGATGAGCTATTGCAGAGACAAGATAAGTTGCACTGTACTATTTGCATGTCCTCCCGTTGGAGGCAAACATGAACATCATGTGGGGAATGAGTAGGACATAATTTAAAAAAAAAAACTCCCTCAAATGGATTGAGAACTGCCAAGACCCTGATGACTCCGTTAGCTTCCACGACTGGTCCTAGCAGAATTAGAGTAAGTCCATTAGGGTTGTTGTGGCTGGTAGACATGGCATAGACTTAGGGCACTAGGTAGCAGTACCATAAAGATGATGTAGGGGGTGTTTATGGAGGCCAAAGTGTGTAATACAGTATAGGTTTGGGGAGATTGGGTGTAAAATGTGTTTTGGTATCTGACATAGTGGTTTGGGAGATAGTAAGAGAGACAGTGTGTGGAATGAGGTTAAGTTTGTAAGTAGGGTTAGAGGAAGTAGTGTTAAGACTTGAAGAGTGAGCCCTACCAAGTAGGGCAGTGTGAGTTCAGAAACAATCTTTGACTGTAGACCTGAGAAGGAAATAACCAAGTAAGTAAAGGAAACCAGTACCTTTTGCCCTGGTTATGCTTCTTGGGCAAATAAGTTCTCCAGTGGGGTAAAAGACATAAGAGCGTCTTGTGTAAGGTGATCTGACAAGATGTAGAAGAATTAATAAGTTCTCCAGTGGGGTAAAAGACATGAGTGTCTTGTGTAAGGTGATCTGACAAGATGTAGAAGAGTTAATACGTTTACAAAGTCAAAGTCCTTGCTTTGTAGAGACTTCTAGATGTTACAGGAAAAAGAAGGTGGGGCAATGACAAGCCTTATTATAATTGGCTGTAGGAGAGTGTATTGGAATGCCTGATGAGATGTATAAACTCCTGGACTGCACAATTATTAGTTAAAACTGTACACTGTTTTTTTTTAAATACATTGGCATTTTATATTTGGAGAAAATCTTTTGGTGGGCCTACTGGTCAAATTCTGCTGTCACTATTTTGTAGGTAATTCACAGATCATAGTGTGAATAAGGAGAGAGAAAATGTTTTGTTTTTACAGCACTGATGATGACACCTTAATAGTTGTCAACTGATATGAAATATAAATTAAATCAGGATAGGAAAAAAATGAACTACTGTGTTGGGGAATATAAATGTTGATCAACAATGTGCATGGAGTAGATGTCCTTCAAGGATGCATCTGCAGTCCTTACAAATGGGTTGTCCTGTCGTCAGGCAGCCCTTCGGTCGGCCGGATTCCAAAGTCTGGGTCTGGCTTTGGCTGGTGTCGCGCTTCACCCGACGTCATAGCTGCAGTTTTTCGGGTATAAAGGCATCAGCCGACGCCATTTTCCTCTGTCTTTCTTGCCGTGGCCAAGCAGAAGCTGTTCGCAAGTGCCGGTCGGTCAGAACCAGAGATTACTACTACCGAATACTACTTCGAAGACTTCTAAAAAGCTAAGTACCCCGTTGGGGACTCTTTCTTGCCTCAGCCGATGTCAGAAAAAGTGAATAACTGTTTAACTTGTGGGAAACAAATACCTCATAAAGATTTCCACTCTTACTGCTTACCTTGTTTAGGCCCAGACCACGACGTGGCAGCTTGTCTAGCCTGTGCTTCTTTTAACCGACGGACGCTTAGACGCCGGTCGGAGTTTGCAGAACAGTTTTTCGGCTCTGATTTTGCTTATATCATGCCGTCGGATCCTCCGACTTCACAAATAACCAAAAAACGCAGGGAAAAGGACCGACACTCGCGGTCCGCGGTTTCGGCCTAAAACCACGGTTAAGCCAACCGCGAGTGTCACGGTTTCGGCTGAAACCGAGCAAGCGGTTCTTTCCTCAGCCAAAAACATGCCTTCTACCGAGGCCTCTTCTAACTTGGTGGAATCGACTTCTGAAATCCAACCTGCAGTTGCGGTTTCTCAGGAATTATCAGACACTATTCCCTTGGATATTTCAACCCCTGCACGTGGAGCTGCTAGGCCTCCTGCAGCCATGTCTATTAAGGCCTTTGCCAGGGCTAAAGCAGCTAAAGCTTCAAAAACGGTGCCTGTTAAGCCCCCCTCTCACAGGCCCAGCACCAGTTCCCATATGCTTTCTTTGGCTGAGGATCTCATTTCTTAAATTCGTGGCTCCCAGCCTCATCCAGACAGGACCTCTCATCCACCTCCAGAGAAGAGGCCTAGAGCAGTGCCCCCTGAGCCAGTATCCACAGATGATTCCTCTGATGACTCAGAACATACAGACCCTCCTGAGGCTCCTTATTCTCCTTACGAAGACTCTGATGCTGAAGAGTCCATTCCTTCAGCCTCTCCACCTGAGGAATTTTCCTTTGGGGAAACCTTGCATGCTATGAGGGAACAATTTCAGTGGCAGGGCCAAGATTTCTCGGACTCCAGAAAAAGGCTTAGAACCTTTCTACATTTGCCACAACATAGGCCTCTAGCAATACCTCCAGTTCTTTCTGTTGTAGATGATGCATTTAATGATGCTTGCACTGCTCCTGATTCATTACCTCCGGCCCCTGCTAAGCCCGATAGGTTCTACAGGGTCCCGGACACTCATCACCATTTATATAAGGCTCCTTTTGCAGATCCAGAGACTATCTCCCAGGGCCCTAAAGCTGTAGCAACTGCATCTACTAAAACCCCCCTCCCCTCTGAAAGGGAATCCAGGTGCTTAGAGCGTTGGGGTAAAAAAGTTTACACCTCTGCTACTTTGTCAGCTAGGGCTTTGAACTGCCAATTTCATATGATGCAATATCAAGAGTTTATGCTAGACCAGTTAACTAAAAAACTGTCCTCTGAAGAATCTTTAGATAAGAAATATGTTCAGGAAATGGTACATAACATACAGCAGGTTAGTAACCATTCTTTAAAATGTGGCTATGATGCACTGGAGGCTTCCTTTAGATCAGCCATGACTGGCACAGTTATCAGGAGACATGCATGGTTGAAAGAGCAGGCATTACCTGACCATGTCATATCAAAGCTTTTAGATGCTCCCATGGACAAAGTCAATTTATTTGGTTCCCCTGCACAGCAGGTACTAAAAAACATGGAAGAGAAGGCGAAATCTGTACAAACAGTGAAAGATTTCTTACAGGTTCAACCTCCAAGGTTTAGCAGGAACTGGCCCTCCAAGAATTGGTCCTTTCCGGACTCCTCTAAGACACAGAGAGTCAGGAATAGGCGTTCAAGAGGCAGAAACCAATCCAGGGGTGCCTACAGGGGACGCCAGTGGCAAGGTAACAACCAGCGAGGCACAGACGCAGCCACCACCACTGCAACAACACAATCACAGTGACTTGGCTGTGGCACCGCCTACCAGGGAACAACTGGAAGCACCCTTAGGCGGAAAGCTGACATTATTTTCAAAGAACTGGCATTGCATCACAAGGGAAAAATGGATTTTGCAAACTATAGACCAAGGTTACAGGTTCCATTTCCATACTCTACCAACAAAGAGAGGAATGCCAAACCTACCACCTACTCAAAGGGCAGAAGCTCTAAAACAAATATCTCAATTATTAAGAATGAGAGCTGTGGAAAAAGTACCATCTATGGAACAAGGAAAGGGATTTTACTCCAGACTCTTCCTGGTACCAAGAAAAGAGAGCAAATGGCGGCCTATTCTGGACCTGTCCGCTTTAAACACATTTCTCATAGTTCCAAAATTCAAAATGCTGACCCTACAGCAGCTCCTTCCCATGCTGGGCAAGGAGTCTTGGCTGGTAACTCTAGATCTCAAGGAGGCATACCTGCACGTCCCCATACGACCAAATTGCAGAAGATACCTCAGATTTCTTGCAGGATCAGAGCATTATCAATTCTCAGCATTGCCCTTTGGCTTATCTACTGCGCCCAGAGTGTTCACGAAATGCCTGGCATCAGTAATTGCACATTGCAGACTTCAGGGAATCCAAATTTACCCCTACCTGGACGACTGCCTGATACAAGCGGACAACAAAAGCAAGCTAACAGAAGACTTACAAAGAGTCATTTACCTGCTGCAAGCCCTGGGATATACAGTCAATATAAACAAGTCAAGGCTGATTCCATCCCAAAGAATAACCTTTCTGGGTGCAGAGCTGGACACATCAAAACAAATGGCATTCCTAACTGCAGAAAAGAAAGAGCAACTACCTCTCTACTTCTTGGCATTAACAAAGCAGAACCATCTAACTGCAAGGAAAGTACTGCAAGCCCTAGGCTTCATGGCATCCTGCATAATTCTGGTCCCTCATGCCAGGCTGCATATGAGAAAACTACAGTGGTACCTAAAGAATTTGTGGTCTCAACACAAGCACAGCCTAGAAACCAAAATTCCAATAATCCCATGCCTGAAGCAAGAGTTCCTATGGTGGGCCCAGGCCTGTCAATCAAACACAGGATTGCCCTTCTGCAACAGTCAACCAAGCCAAACCATCACGACAGATGCATCAGACCTCGGTTGGGGGGCACACATGCTGGACAAGTGCATACAAGGCTTATGGACTCAAGACCAGCTGCGCCTGCACATAAATCTAAAGGAAATGCTGGCAGTAAAATTGGCAATCCAGTCATTCAGACCATTTCTCCAAGAAGGTCATTTGATGATAAGGACAGACAACACCACAGTTGTACATCAACAAACAGGGAGGCACACATTCATACCCTCTATGCCGGCTGGCACTGGACCTATGGGATGTGGCTCTGAGCTACAACATTCAGTTACAAGCAATTTTTGTACCGGGAAAAGAAAATATTCTAGCAGACATACTAAGCAGAACAACAACGGATGCCCACGAATGGATGCTGCATCTGGACATCTTCAAAGCCATCACAAGAGAATGGGGATTACCACAAATAGACTTATTTGCATCCCCACTCAATCAGCAGCTAAAGAGATTCTGCACAAGGACATACCACCCACTTGCTTGGAAGGTGGACTCCCTATCTTTCAGTTGGAAGAACCTGACAGCATACGCATTTCCACCACTTCCTTTGATGCACAAGGTGCTTTTGAAGATCAAAGAGGAACGTCCAAGGATCATTCTGATAGCTCCAGACTGGCCAAGGCAACATTGGTACCCATTGCTGAGGAACATGTCTCGGGAACAAATATGGGCACTACCTCTGATCCCATTGCTGTTAACACAGAACAACTACAACATCCTGCATCCAAACCTGAAAACTCTGCAGCTAACTGCCTGGAACATTACATAAGAACAATTAACCCAAATTTATCCCAAAGGGTTAAAGACATAATCCTTGAGGCTCGTAGACCTTCAACAAGAAAGAATTATGCAGAAAAATGGAAAAGATATCTCATTTGGAGTACTGCAAAGGGAGAAGATGTGGCGCTGGCAAACATAGCCAACATCCTGGAATACTTGGCAGAGCTCTTCCATACAGGCCTGTCCTATTCTTCCATCAAGATACATGCATCAGCTATTTCAGCAGAATACAGCTTGGATCCTCCTGTCTTCTCGCATCCTCTGCTCAGACAGTTTCTGAGAGGAATTAAAAATGTAAAACCTCCCAGGAAACCACCATTGCCAGCATGGGACTTGAACTTTGTGCTAGAAAAATTGACACTTCCCCCTTTCGAACCAGCAGCAACAGCAGAATTACAATACTTATCCTGGAAGACTGCTTTCCTGCTGGCAATCACCTCAGCAAGAAGGGTCTCTGAACTACAGGCATTAATGGCAGTGCAACCCTTCCTGATCTTCCATCAAGATAGAGTGTCCATGAGAACAAATCCTACATTTATGCCTAAGGTGGTATCCAGAGTGTCTTTAAATCAGGCTATCCACCTACCTACATTCTTCCCCAACCCTCAGAACAGGGAGAAAGACTGTTGCATACCTTGGATGTACATAGACAATTACGCTACTACCTGGACAGGACCAAGTCCAATAGAAAAACTGACCAGCTTCTGGTAGCATATGCAACAGGAAAGGAAGGAAAACCAATTTCAAAACAGACAATCTCCAAATGGATAGGAAATTGCATTAGATTTTGTTACTCCTACCATGGAAAGAAAACTCCAGAGAACATCAGGCCTCACTCCACAAGGGCTACAGCCACTACCACAGCTTTCTTACGAGGAGTGGCTACCAAGGACATTATAGAGGCTGCTACTTGGACCTCCGTGCATACATTTGCCAAGCATTACAATTTACCTTTATACTCTAGATCCCGAGCAGGTTTTGCCACTGCTGTTTTGCAAGGGATCCTAACTACACCATAATCTTTCCTTTTTTCCTCCTCCCTAGTTTAGCTATGGTATTCTACCCATTTGTAAGGACTGCAGATGCATCCTTGAAGGACATAGTACAGTTTTGTACCTACCATAAATGTAGATGTCCGATAGGAATGCATCTGCAGTCAGGATTACCCACCCACCTTCCCCTCTGTGGTACTCCTAGGGTATTTGCCATCCTTCAGCTAGCTTGGGGGGGATCTATTATGGTGTATTTGTTTGTATATATGTACATACATGCTTATTTTATGTGTTTGCTCTCTACTATTTGGAAACATTGGCATTTTTCCAAATTTAGCCATCCAAGAGGGCACCTGGCATCTGGGGCAAGAAACACTGAGGAAAATGGCGTCGGCTGATGCCTTTATACCCGAAAAACTGCAGCTATGACGTCGGGTGAAGCGCGACACCAGCCGAAGCCAGACCCAGACTTTGGAGTCCGACCGACCGAAGGGCTGCCTGACGACAGGACAACCCATTTGTAAGGACTGCAGATGCATTCCTATCAGACATCTACATTTATGGTAGGTACAAAACTGTACTTTATCTTTTTTTATAAACATCTTTATTAAATCACAACTAAAACTGTGATACAGGTACACACAGACTTATAGACAGGAAAGCAAACAGTATTTTTATTTTCATGCACTGTACACATTTCCATTTTAACATTTAATGTTAAGTTGTCAATCTCGCCTTCATTCTTGCTGGATGGGTTCGGCTCCGACTCGGCCTATACTAAAGCTCGAGAGCTATTTATACCGGCTCGAGGCTACCCTATATCCCACAATGCTAGGCGCTAACTACCCAGATCTCGTTTGCCGCTTACAGCTGCGAGGTGCATTTATTACCGGCTCTTCAGGTTAGAAGTTATAATTCAAAAATTTTCTATCTTTTATTCAGGTTTTTTCTTAGTTTTAGTTAGCGACCATCCCATTAGCTTCCGTTCATAGCTAATCCCCCTTCTGGTCCCTTTTTAATCCCTTTAGTTATAAGGTTAGGCCTTTGGGCCTGTTCTGCTTAACTTGTCAGATTAATTTTTGTGTGACTGACTTTACTGTTTAAAAGGGTGTCTGTGTGTGTGTGTGTGTGTGTAATTTTTGTACTTAGGATGGCAAAAGACACCAGGGTCTCAGGCTTCAAGAAGTGTGACTCGTGCTGTCAGAAAATGTCGCTGACAGACGGTCACACTTCTTGTGTTTATTGCCTGGGCCCTCTGCACCTGCAGGACTCCTGTTCTGTCTGTCATGCGTTCAGCCCAAGAGTCCTGCAGGAACGCAGAAACAAGTTAATTTTGAGGGGCTTGTTAAAGCCTGAAGGTTCCCTGACCAAGTCTTCGTCGGGGAAGACTTCGAAGCCATCTAAGCCGTCGGCTCCGAGCTCAGACCTCAGAGCCTTCGACTGGTGGTACTAAAACTGCTGTCACATCCGCTCTGGCTGGAGCTGATGTTTCCAAGACACAGTCTTCATCATCGGCTCTGGCTGGAGTTGACGTTCCTCAAATTCAGGCTTCTACATCGGCTCGAACCGGAACCGATGATTCCAGGACTCAGTCGGTGCCGATAGTGGTGTCGGCACCATCTGCTAGCCGTAAGAGGTCCAGATCTCCATCCTTGGAGTCTGTTCACTCGGCTCCGAGGTCTCCCTTACTCTCGAAGCGGAGTCATCGAACACATTCCTCCAGGTCTTCCAGGCTCTCGGACCACGACCTCGAGAGGGTGGTTAGTAGACTTCTTAAGTCTCAGGCACTAGCCCAAATGCTTCATAGCCCTTCTCAACAGACAGTGGCTATCCCCACCCCATCTTCGATTCCTCCTCCGACTCTTCCTCTTGAGGTCAGAGCCGGAGCTTGTGGGAGCCGTGGCTGTCGACACGGAGCCGATACCTCACTTTTCGGCTCCGTCGGCTCTGGTCTCTTCCATGGTCCCATCCTTGGAGGGATCCGGGCGCATGGACTTCCTCATCGGCTCCGATGGGGCGAGTGGCATCGGACCCTTGTTTCCCTCTCGGAGCTTCGGCGCTGGTAAGTTCGGCCCCATCGGCTTTGGAGCCGTCCCTCTCGGTGCCGGGAGGGGTTCTTATCTCTTCGGAGCGGGGACCTTCCACCCTGCCGGATAGGGGCGCCTTCGAAGTCATGAGGAGCGTGCTGGCCCCTGTGCCTGCTCCACGGTCGGCTCCCTCAGCTCCTCCCTCTGTAGTGCCTGCTGCGGTCTCTACCCACCCTCTCATTCCTGACCGTAGAGATCCAACGCCTCAGGTTTCCTCATTGGGAATATCCTCCTCTTCCGAGGTTTCCCCTGATCCGTCAGGGGAACCCCCTCGGAAGAGGAAATGTAAGAGCAAGCATGTGGACTCACCTGAGTCCATTACATCGGATACCGACTTGGATGAGTCAGAAGGGTCCCCATGTCTCCTTTTCAGACATCCTTGAAATCCTGAAGCAGAGGGGGAACTGGTCTACCCTTAATCCTTCCGAGGACGAGTCGGTTTACCTAGAGGCTTTTGGCTCTCGCCCTTCCACCTCCTGGGTGTCTCCGCACTTTGACCCCCACATGGAAGTGGTGGCGTGGAAGGCGTGGATGGCCCCTGATATGATGGAACCTACCCCACGGAAGCCTTCCAAATTTATAATAGCCCCTTCGGACAAACAGTTTTTAGCCAAGGGTGTCCCGGTTGACGCCATGGTGGTGGCTGCAGCCACTAAGAAGAAGTGGTTGATCCTTCAGTACCTGTCCATCCTCCTAACAAGGAGTCTAGGACTATGGATAGGTATGGCAAGCGGATGTTTTCTTCAGCGACCTTTGTCATGCGTTCGCTGAATTATCTGTGCCACTTCACCCGCCTTCAAAGAGACATGCTCAAAGAAGTGGGTGAGGTCTTACAGGATCCAACAGCTGTGGGGTCTCAAGACAAATTAAATTCCCAGCTGGCAACCTTGAATTCCATTGTCAACTCCTCCATGCGGCTTATTTCCTATGCGGCCGATGGGGCGAGTAGGGCTGCAGGCACAGGCGTTGCCTTAAGGCGTCACGCCTGGATGCGGCTTTGTAACTTTGCAGACCCCTTTAAGGCGTCCTTCACTAACTCCCCCTTTGACGGTTCAGCTTTGTTTGGACCTCAGGTGAAAGGATACTTTGACCCGATGCGAGCAAGAAGGCAAGACTCTCTCTGCCATGGGAGTCCATTTTTCCACCCCGTGTAGACCATACCCTAAGGGTCAGAAGGCTGGGAAGATGTGGTTCCGTAAACCACAAGAAGTCGCGCCTGACGCAAGAGGTCAGTTCCCCTCTAGAGGCGGGGGGGGGACAATAACAGATGCCGCCCTAGGGGCAGAGGAGGTCCGCAAAATCAAGGTAGCAGAGAGTCTCTTTCTGACAAACCCTTCCAGCATCCCTGAGAAGCTGCCCGCCTTCGGAGGCAGTCGGGGGAAGGTTATCACTGTACCCAGAAGCCTGGCTTTCACTCACCCAAGACAAATGGGTACAGTCGATCATATCCGAGGGTTACAAAATTCCCTTTATCCACGCCCCAACTCAGCCAAAAGGACCCCTTCCAGACGTTCCACCCAGTCTAAGGGAACAAGCAGTACTAGAAATATCAAAACTGCTAACAAAAAGAGCCATCCAGCCAGTCCCAGCAGACCAACAAGGATCCGGACTCTACTCCAAGTTCTTTTTGGTACCAAAAAAGACAGGGGACTGGAGACCCATATTGGATCTCAGCAGGCTAAACAGGTCTGTAAGAGGAACGAAGTTCTGGATGGTCACGCTGCACTCCATTCTACCCTTTCTGGGTCAGGACGATTGGATGTGCTCAGTAGACCTTCAGGATGCGTACTACCACATCAAGATGCACAGGCGCTCCAGGAGGTTTCTCCGCTTCCGGCTGGGAACCAGTCATTATCAGTTCAGACCCCTGCCCTTTGGTCTCACTACAGCCCCCCGAGTGTTCACTAAATGCATGGCAGCGGTTACGGCTCATCTGAGGCGTCAAGGATTCCAGGTGTTTCCTTATCTAGACGACTGGCTCCTCACTGCCACCACCAGGCATCAACTTCTCCTCTCCAGAGATTACACCATTCATACTTGCAAAGGGCTAGGTATCTCCATAAATTTCGAAAAGTCTGCCTTGTCGCCTTGTCAGTCTATTACCTTCATAGGCGCCACCTTGGACACAGTCTGGCTTTCCGCAAAACTAACTGAACAAAGAGTTCTAGATATTCGCAGGCATATTCACATCCTTCTTCAGAACAACAAAATCCAAGCCAGGTTTGTCCTGAAAGTGTTAGGTCTCATGGCGGCAGCCATTACTCTACTTCCCCTAGCTCGCTTTCATATGCGGATCCTTCAATGGATGCTTTTTTCCCAGTGGTCCTTTCAACAACTTCCAATGTCACACAACATTTTAATAACCCTGTCTTGCAAGAAACACCTTTCTTGGTGGATGGTCTCCCCTCAAGTCCTTCAGGGCAGACCATTTGTTCCTCCTCCCCCGGTCGCCATGGTGACAACGGATGCCTCCCTGATCGGGTGGGGGGGGGGGCATTTTCAGGGCAGGACGGTCCAGGGCACATGGCAACCTTTCGAGTGCCACCTGCACATAAATGTCTTGGAGATGAGAGCAGTACTTTTAGCGTTGCAAGCCCTTCAGGACTCTCTTCCCATCAGGACTATTGCAGTTCAGAAGGACAATATGTCCATAGTATGGTACATCAGCAAGCAGGGCGGAACCAAGTCCTATCCCTTGTATTGTGAGGCTCTCAGACTTTGGCAGTGGGCGATCTCCTCTCAGCGGTTTCTGATAGCAATGCACATCCCCGGGAAGTCCAACATCATAGTGGACAGGTTGAGCAGAGCCATTCTCATGCCACACGAGTGGTCTCTCAAACAAACAGTAGTGGAAGACATTTTTCAGAGATGGGGTCAACCTTGCTGCGACCTTTTTGCAACACCTCAAACCAGCAAGTGCCACGACTTCTTTACTCTCTTCCCGGCCACCCCCACAGAGACGCTCTAGTCCATGATTGGCCCTAGGGACTTCTGTATGCCTTTCCCCCCTTTCCATTAATCACTCAATTGATTCAGAAAGCTACCGCCGTGAGAGCCACCATGATCCTCATTGCTCCTTACTGGCCTCGTCAGATATGGTTTCTGTTCCTGCATCGTTACCTCTTGGGGCAGCCCTGGCATCTGGACCCAGTGCCAGATCTCTTGACCCATCAGTTGGGACAGCTGCACCACTCCCTCCAATCTCTCAACCTCACAGCTTGGTTGCTCCAATTCCAACCCTAGCGAGGCTTCCCCTTATTTTCCATTCTGCGCGTGACATACTTATAGCTTCCCTAAAGTCATCCAC
This sequence comes from Protopterus annectens, assembly GCF_019279795.1. Taxonomy (NCBI): domain Eukaryota; kingdom Metazoa; phylum Chordata; order Ceratodontiformes; family Protopteridae; genus Protopterus; species Protopterus annectens. The sequence goes on from NC_056739.1 coordinate 488,358,158, forward strand.
CAGGAGGATTTACGCCAGCAAGTGGAAGCATTTTTCCTTCTGGGCAGGAGCTAGAAATATAGATCCTTTTACTGCCCCTATCCAATCAGTCCTAGACTTCCTAGCTGAATTGTTTCACTCAGGGTCTTCTTCCTCCACCATCAGAGTACAGTTAGCGGGTATTTCAAACTTTCATGCAGGCTTTTCGGACTCCAGTATCATGTCCCATAAGCTTTGTAAAACCTTTCTCAAAGGTATCTTTTTGCTTAAGCCCCCAATCAGGGGACCCCCCACCGCAGTGGGACTTAAATTTGGTTCTAACCTCCTTGATTCTTCCCCCCTTTGAACCTGCGGCTTCCTGCTCCCTGAAATTGCTATCTTGGAAAACTCTCTTTCTGGTCTCCATAACATCTGCGAGAAGAGTATCAGAACTTCAGACCCTTTGCGTTCGTCCACCTTACCTAGTTTTCCATAAAGACAGAGTGTCCCTCAGGACTAATCCGTCCTTTTTACCCAAGGTTTCTTCTGAAGCGAACCTAAACCAGACTATCGATCTTCCAGTTTTCTTCCCCAACTACTCCAACAGAGCGGAGCAAAAACTGCATTTTCTGGACGTTCATCGTCAACTCCGTTACTATTTGGATAGAACCAAGCAATCTAGGAAATCTGAGCAGCTCTTCCTTTCTTATGCAGCAGGCAAGAAAGGCCTTCCAGTTTCCAAAGTAACCCTTTCTAGATGGCTGGCATCTGTGATCACTTTCATCTATCAGCTCAGACGCCATAAGCTACCGTCAAGGCCCAGGGCTCACTCAACCAGAGCATTAGCCACCTCAATAGCTTTTCAGGCTAGATTACCAATAGATTCCATTTGTGCGGCAGCCACTTGGGCCTCTCCTCATACCTTTATCTCTCATTACAAATTAGACATGGCCTTCAAAAGCCGGGCTAATTTTGGTTCCACCGTTCTCAAGAGTCTGTTCCGATGAGCCACCCAGGGTGAAGGTGCTAGGGACGCGGTCCCATCCAGCAAGAATGAAGGTGAGATTGACAACTTAACATTGAGAAGTTATGTACCTACCATAACGTTCCATGTTAGTTGTCTTCTTCTCGCCTTCTTTCTTGCATCCCACCCTCCATCCCCCTAGCCTGGACAGACCTAAGGATCCTTGGGGATCTTCTTCTTGCCTCTGTTTGACCCCTAGGCTATCCCTTCTGGTAGCTATAGGTCTAGGTGACTTTTGAGTGAGGTTTCCTCTCCTCCTTTTGTTGGAGAGCAAAACTGCTATGGTTTCAGCTATCAGACGAGATCTGGGTAGTTAGCGCCTAGCATTGTGGGATATAGGGTAGCCTCGAGCCGGTATAAATAGCTCTCGAGCTTTAGTATAGGCCGAGTCGGAGCCGATGGTCGGCTCCGAACCCATCCAGCAAGAAAGAAGGCGAGAAGAAGACAACTAACATGGAACTTTATGGTGGGTGCATAACTTCTCATTATTCACTCTAACTCCAGCATTAGCTAAACTGATAATTTCCTTCTGTCCATTAAACATCAGTGTTCATAGGTTCATAGGTGTGTACTAGACTAATGGCCCTGGAGCCTTTACAGGCCTAGCCCAAAGGATTACCCTGGCATCGTGCCACCTGACCTTAGTTCCCAGTGCCACTGTTGAGTAGAGCCACTGGAGTGATCCCCAGGGTGAATTTTCTGTTTCCCATCCACTCATCAAGATTTCTGTTGAAGAGTACCAGTGAGGATACACATTTCCATTTTAACATTTATTATTCACTCTAACTCCAGCATTAGATAAACTGATAATTTCCTTCTGTCCATTAAACGTCAGTGTTCATAGGTTCATAGGTGTGTACTAGACTAATGGCCCTGGAGCCTTTACAGGCCTAGCCCAAAGGATTACCCTGGCATCGTGCCACCCGACCTTAGTTCCCAATGCCTCTGTTGAGTAGAGCCACTGGAGTGATCCCTGGGGTGAATTTTCTATTTTCCATCCACTCATCAAGATTTCTGTTGAAGAGTACCAGTGAGGTGCTCTGCTTGACATGTATGGGAAGTCTGTTCCATAGCATGGGCAGTCTGTGTGTTATGAACCTGTCCCTCCAGCATGTTCTGTTGATTGAGGTTGAAGTCTCTGGAGCGTATGGTGCGGAGGAATAGGGATTGCTTTAGATGTAGCATTTCTAACAGAGCTGGGTCAGACATGGCTTTGTAAGTCAAGCAGAGATCGCCTCTAAGTAGGCAATATGAGACAGAGAATAGTTGAAGTTTTTTGAGTCTGTCCATATAGGACAAATGCTTAAGGCCTAGAATCCTCTTTGTGGGGTACTTTTGCGGCCTCTTCAGTTGTTGCAGTTGTCTACTGAGGTGCATGCCAAATAGGGCATTGTACTCGATGATTGGCCTAATGAGGGAAGAGTAGAGGGGGACAATGACCTCTTTTTGCCTGGATGCAAAACCCTTAGTAATGAGATGTGCCACATAGAAGGATTTTTTGACCACAGTGGCAATGGTGGTGGTCAAAAGAGAGATTGCTCTCAACCTGTGTTCCCAGATCTCTTATAACACCTTCTGTGTTCAGCGGACTACCATCGATGTGGTAATTCATGGGAACCGGGTTTTTCCCAAAGGGGATGACGACATTTTTTGGCATTGAGCTTAAGGCCATGGTTCTGACACCAATTGTTTGTCTCAGTGAGGCCTTTCTGTAGGTTGTCAATATTGCTTGAAGAGATAATAATAGCTCCCAACTTGTAATCTTCTGCGAACATTGTCAGCCAGAGACCCTTCGTGTTGGCCTGGACTTCAGAGAAGTAGATACCAAACAGGATAGGACTCAGGACCAAACCCTGTGGGACTCCACTCATGACTGGTCAGTAGTCTGACTTGGAGTCAGCTACTTTCACACTGTGGGTTCTATCTGTGAGCCAGTTTGCAACCCACCTAGTGATATAGGGGTTGATGCCTAGCTTAGTGAGTTTTTCTATGATTCCTAAGTGGGGAATGGTATCAAAGGCCTTGGCCAGATCAAGGTAGGCTTATGAACCACCTTGCCTTTATCCACAGCTCTAGTGACTGACTCAAAAGAAGTTGACCAAGTTGAGCAGGCATGATCTACTCTTCACAAAACCAAACTGTTTGGGATCCATAGTTTGGAGATTCCCTATATCCTTGTTTATTAAGTCTGTGATGATGCGTTCCACAGCTTTGCATATCAGACTTGTCAGGTTAATGGGGCAATAGTTCCCAGGGTCTGTAGTCACTCCTCCTTTGTGGAGGGGGATGACTGTAGCAGTGCGCCATTCAGTAGGGACAAAGCCTGAGGTGAGGCTGTGATTAAACAGGGCACACAGGTGAGGTGCCAGTTCACTCTATAGTTCATGTAGAACACAGCCAGGGATATTGTCAGGTCCCATAGAAGCTGTATTCTTGGCTTTGGACAGTGCTGTTTTAACCTGTGCAGCAGTAATACTGGGTGCCTGGCAATCTACTGGTATTGTGATTGGTCCTTTGCTGCAGTAGGGTTCAAACTGTATGGGTTGTGTCTTGCCCAAGACAAAAAAGAGTCAGCTTCCAAAAGCTCCAACTCCCTCCTACATTTGCATTCTGACTGCAGATTGCAGTAGCACAGCAAGAGGGGCAACTACCCTGGGAGAAAAACATGTTGGGGGGTACGACCAGCCGATCCCCATCTTTCATGTGTATTTGTGATCAAACTGGAGAGCTGTAGGGCTCCATGTGTGGTCTAATTGTAGCAACTGCTTGCTACATGATAAGTATATAAGAAAAAAAAAAAAAAACCTTCTGTGTTTTAATTAAAGCCTGAGCACTGTAATACTCTTTGTAGGCAGAGTATAAACTGCAGAACTGCAGTAAGTGTGTAGTAAGCAGTTTGCTACAGTTTAAAAAGTTGAATTTTTTTAACTAAAGCGTAAGCACTGTAGTGCTGAGTAGACACAGGGTACAAACTGTAGCAGAGGGAATGGGTGCTGGTTGAACAATTCTGGCGGATTAGTCAATCCCGAGTCCTGAGGAGGGAAAATCAACAGTTAAAGTGGAAAATCTTCAGTACTTCATTGCCACCTCAAGAGGCAGCAGCTCAGAGATTTCACAAAAGTAGCAGTTGACAGTTAAGTCTCCTTTAGGAACTCTTTCCACACAGACAATGTAATTATTTACAGCATTTAATTTCTATATTTACATCTGTCTATATGTGTGTAAAAAATACAATTTTGTTTTACATTAGTGGTTCTGGCCCTTAAGAAACCCAGACCAGTATTGGAAGTTTTGTATCGGGGATTGCTGTTTTTAGCTTTTGCCAATTTGGAGGGTTATTTTGTGAGGATGTACTGCTTATCTAAATTTCTTTGTGTTTTAGCCAAAGTTTTGTGTGGGGAAGATTGTATTATTATTTGGGCAGGGAGCTCTACTGGTGAAGTAGTATTTGTATTCATATTTTATGAAGCTGTATTGGGTTTCTTGAAGGGTCAGAGCCACTAATGTGAAATTAGAAACACACACATTAACTATTTCTGCCATTATTTTCTTTCAGACTAATTTTATTCCGAATGGATTTTGACAGGAATATTGTGTGCTGCTTATGTATTACAGTGTTTTAAGGAACATTTTATGTGTTTGAAAGTTTTAAGTGTGTTGTCTGTGCAAACTGTTTAACATCTTATCTTCCAACTGAATCGTTCCAGTGTTTTTGACTTCATCCGAAGCATCCTTCAAAGTCACAGCATTGGTATTTACCCTGTCCCTCCTGGCCCAACTTCTAATGTTCGTAGAAAGAAAATAAAAACTTACCAGAGGGTTCTTGCTGACTTTGTGGGCTCAGTATTTGCCTCAGCCAGTGGCAGGTGACTCTGTACTGGCCAGCAATCATTCCTCAGACCACTAATTTACCTCTGTGGCTTCCTCTGGTGTAATACCTTCTGCCACCATGAACCAGAGGTTAGTCATGTCTTCTTCAGCTGTTTCTATGCCCGAGCAGGGCATGAGAAAACCATCTTTACTGTGGCACGGAGACATACCAGGAATTGCTGCTGGAGGTGTCCAAGGGAAGACACTTCTTGATGGGGTAGATATTCTTTCTCAAAGTTGGTCATTACAGATGCATATATATAAAAAAACAAAAAAGTTAAATATTGGTCATCACAAGATATGGTATCTTTAAGAAAATATGATCTTCTTACCATGGCCAAAAAATTGTTGCAGTCAGTCCTGGTTCACAGAATATAGTACCTGTAAGTCAAGTCATGATGTTTCTGAGGAAGACTTGTCTCCTGCAGATTGCCAAGCCCAAAACTATTGACACTGAGGAAAACTGCTCCTCTCAACCTCCTTTAGAGGAACTTTCTTTTTTCCCCCAAGTTATTGCCAGGGTAAATAAGGTGTTATGGGAACAAATGGATATTCCCCCTGAAATGAGGAAATGTTATGATATTTTAACAAGTGGATATGCATCATTCTGTGCCTACTCTTCCTCCTGTAGTATCAGCCCTATAGGATGTGTACAGTGCTGTAACAGAATTTCTCAAAAGTAATAAGCACTTGTTTTCTCACCTCAGGTCTAACCCTGCAGCAGTATCAACATCTACACCAGCAGGGAACAGGCTGCTGGTGTCATCCAACCCCTCCGAAGTGGAAAGAAGTGGATTTTTTTTCTCTTTTCATTTTAGCATATATAATTCTTAACTGTCAGACCCATATGTAGAAGTTTGTGCTTCTTTGTATAGACAGTTTGAAAAACCAAGCTACCACTCTTCCACCCTAAAGGTAGTGCCGATCTAAATTGTAACGCTTCCCAAATATGTTAACATGTCTTAAGGAGTGTGTATGATTGTGCAGATACTCTGTCAAGGGCTTTTGCTTCTGCTGCTGATCAGATGAGGTATACCCCTTGTATGAAATCAAAAGGTTTTCTGTTGAGGTAAGGTCTGAAATTTTGAATTCAGCTTTAGACAATGAGGTTTATTTGGCCTGTCTGCTACTAGGATCCTTAAACAATTTCATGAGGCAGTGAAATTAATTCAGGGAGTTTCTAAGATTTTTCAGAACCTCTCCTTACAAATCTCCCAGATCCTATTTCATGCCTAAGAAACAGACCAAGCAGACCCTGCCTCCTCATGCCAAGCAGGGAAACAAAAAGAGATGGTGTGAGGGACAACTAGAAAAAAAAAAGGATCCTTTCCAAAAAAGGGGACAGTCTACAGCTTCAGAATGACAATGCCATCATTGCTCCTCTCCTGCTTCAGTCTCTCAAAACCTCTCCCAACAAATGGCTGTGTACATTGCCCTTTAGCAACAGATTGAAACAGACTCATGAGTGTTAACAGTGGTTCAGGAAGGATACATTGAGCATTGGATGCAAAAACCTCCTTTCAAGAGAGTTTCTACTCGCCCTGCAAATCAAACAGAATTTTTTCTTCAGGCTCTTCAGCATTTGCTCACTTTTAGAGTCATAGAGCCATTAAGTCAAAGAAGCAAAGGCTTCTATTCCAGAATGTTTCTGTTACCAAACAGTCTTCTTAGAGATCAGTTATAGATTTTTCCTTTCTAATTTTGTATAGTGAAGTTCAAGATGTCCCTTCGGAATCAGCTACCGCTCATTCCCCAGAGAAGCTTTATGTAACATTGAAACTAAAAGATGCATACCATCACATTCTCATTACCAAAGACTTCAGGAAATTTTTCAGGTTTTCTTTGTCCGTGTCTGGGTCACTATCAGTTTCTACGCATTACACTTTGTAAACACCCATGCAGCAGTTACCTTCAGTCATTGCTCATGGCAGACCGAATTACACAGGCATTTGTCCTTGTTTAATAGATCTCGTTGTCTTTGCAGAGTCTTCTTCTAGATGTCATTATTTCATTTCTTCTGACCAACTTGGGATTCCAGTTAAACATTCAGAAATTTTCCTTGATCCCATCACACAGGATTGTCTTTCTAAGATGTCGTATAGACATTTTGCAGCAAAAGGCCTCTTTGACCCAGGTGAAGGTGGATTTTTATCTGGAAACCTTCCTAAGCTTCTCAACTCAGTCTCAGACTTAATCCAGACAGTTTCTTAGGATTCTGAGGTTCATGACATCTACTATTCTCACAGTTTCTCTTACTAGGTTATGCATGAGAAAGATTCAGTGGTAGGAAAAAAACTTGGACCCAACACTTGCTTCCACTGTATTTTCAGATGAGTCTTGCACTTTGTAACGAAGGAATTGCTTTGGTAGAGACTGCATATACAAGCAAATGCAGGGCTCCCCTTTTTTCCTCAATCTACTTGTCAGTCTGTAACTACAGATAACTCAGCTATTGCTTGGGGGCCAGTTTCCATGGGTCTGTAGGTGCAAGGCCTGTGTCATTCTTCAGACAGACCAAAGCACATAAATATAAAGAGATGCTTGCTGTGTTCCTTGCCTTAACATTTATTCATCATCTGTTGTCCCCAGGACCTCTCCAGATAATTATAGACAACATCACAGTGAATGTGGTACAACAGCAAGCAAAGGGGCATATGGCCGTGCTTTCTATGGAGGCTGACTTTTTCTCTTTGAGAGTTAGCACTTCAGCACTCTTTAACCCTCGATGTATCTTACATTCTGTCAGAACAAAACATAGTGACAGACAAACTGAGCAATATCCAGGACCAGGACAGACCTTTATGAATGGAAATTGAACGAGGTGGTCTTCCACTTGTGGGGAGCACCTCAAGTAGATATGTATGCCTCCTTTCAAAACAGACAACTCAACAGGTTCTGCTCCAGGACTGCATGCAAAAAGACATGGCAAACAGATGCTTTTCCATTTCCTTAGATAGGAATGTTCTATTATGTATTTCCAATATTTCCACTGATATCCAGGGAAATTCTGAAAATTCAGAAGGAATCTCCAAATATTATTGTGGTGACTCCATGGCCCAGGCAGCACTCGTTCTCCCTTTTTATGGAATTAACTAAAGGCAAATTGCACAAGACAGAAGGAGTTTGATACACCCCAGCCCCAAACATCTTCAACTAACTGCTTGAATGATTAATTTCTAATACCATTTAGGCATCTCTTTTAAGGGCTTGTGCAGCAGGTACTAAAGGAGGCAAGAAAACCTGCTTCTAGAAAGTCATATATTGGCAAGTGGAAGAGAATTTGTAGTTGGTTCCTAACCAGTAACAAAGACTCTATCAGAGATTATGTACCTCTGTTGTTCAAATGTTTGTGCAAGTTACTAACCTTTGGTCTTTAATACTTTTGTATCAAGGTACATATTGCAACCGTTTCAGCATGTCTGGCCAGGAATCCTCCGCTTTCTTCAATGTTTTTAGTAAAAGAGTTTCTGAAAGTAGCATTGCACCTGACACTTCCGTGCAAAAAGGTTTCTTCTTGAGATGTTAATTTTGTGCTGTAAATGTTAACCACATCTTCATTTGAACCTGCACATCTAGCAGATTTAAGGTTCATTACTTTTGTTTTAACAGTGCTTTACAAACTGGATTCATTTTCCAGGTCCAGAACTAGCTTTGCGAGGACCAGGGACTCCTAGACCATTAACTTTTCTCCTCTCAGGTTGGATAGGCTTTGAGAAATGGCCCATATAGCCAAAGACTATTACAGCAGTGAAAGTGAAGAACATACAGGTGTGTAAGGTGCATTTACCATAGCAGTAGATGATCATTATTATGATCACTGCTGTAGTAGCCTAAGCTGTATGAGTTACATCCTGCATTGGATATAACAGCCAACCAGCTTCCAAAGCTTCAGGACACTTTCCATGTACCTATATTGTTAGTTAGCTTAAGCTGAGCTGAGTAAAAGTTGGGTTTTGGCACCAAGACCTTCACACCTTTACTGCCACTGAGAAAAGCTCCTGTGCAGGCTTTTGTGTATTGATGGCCAGCTAATGCTGTTCCAGTCCTGGGTAGAAAAACTCCCTTTGGAGAACAAAAAGCTTATGCTTTTCTCTTTGTTACAGAAAATGTACCATGTGTTGTTGTCCTATCTTGCCTTTATTCTTACCAGGATGAGTTCGGATCTGATCCTCAGATCTGACTCAGCCTTTATACTCAAGCTCGAGATCTTCCCCTAGCTCGTGGCTAAACCCTATCCCAGCATGCACTAGGAAAGTTCCCCAGATCTCATTTGCCACTAAACAAGATCAGGTGCTCATTCTACTGGCTCTGACTAAGTATACTGTTTATTATAATCACTATTATTGGAAATTGCCTGTTCCTCTCAATTTTTGAACTAAATAGTTATTTCCACTTTGCAGTGACTGTTTTTTCTGCTGTTTGGTCGTCTTCCATCTAGGCCTTTTTTTCCCCCTATCCCGGCTTCCACCTTAAGACCTTTATCAGCCCATTTTCTTTCTCTTGTTTTTTCTCTTTAAGGAACTTTGTTAAGGACAGTTAATTTAAGTTAGAGAACTGCCTTTTAAGTTTAAGTTAGAGGGCTACTTTTCACTTCAGTCTTCCGGGCATAGCATATTTCAGTTAGAGGGCTGTGACCTCCTTTCACCTTCCATGTCTGTTTTTTCCACAATTAAGCTTTATTGTTTAAATTGCTGTTTTCTGGTTAATTTTCTGTGTCACTTATCTTCTTTCAAGATGTCTTCTAAAGAGTTGAAACCATCAGGTTTCAAAAAATGTGAAAGATATGGACAAAAAATTTGTGTCTGTTGCCTAGGAGCTGTCCATTTCCAGGAGTCTTACTCCGTTTGTCACGCTATTAATCACAGAGCTCTCTTGGAGAGGAAAAGCAATTAATTCTAAGAGGACTGTTAAAAACCCTCTTCCTGGAAGTGATACAAGAAGGCCCAGGCTCATCAAAGACTGACCAGTCTCCAACTACTAGTTCGGATAAGTCTGAGAAGAGATCTTCTTCTTGTAGTGCTGTATCTGAGCCATCAAAAAAGGCTGCAAAAATTTTGATTGCGGATCCGAAGTCTGCCAGATCCTAGAAACCTACAGCTCCAACACCATCTGTTTTGGTGCGGGTGGCGTTTGAGTTGCGGAGCCGATCCCGTTTTGGAGCCGTTCTCCCCTACTATGAGGTCACCAATATGTAAACCTTCCAAGTGTCCAGCCCCCTCCACTCAGTCTTCCAGGAGTCTTTCTGATGATTATGTGGATCGAGTGGTACAGAGGCTTTTAAGGACACCGTCACTGGCCAAGTTGTTATTTGATCAAACCCGGAGTGCTTCGGATCCAACCACATTCTCCCCTACTGCTTCATTTCCTCCTCAGATCCGACCTCGGACTTCGGAGCCGGAATGTCCAGAGCTGATATTAGTGGAACCATCGGCCCCGAGACTTATAACAGGATCTTCATATCCGACCATTGCTCTGACGTCCTCGGCTCCATTGGAGCTTGAGAAGTCTAGGAGCTGATAGTCTCCAGTCATGTCCGGGGAGGAGAGATGGATTAGACGGTTGTCAGATCGGACCTTGCCTCTCGGGGCATCGGTTCAGGTGAGCTCGGCTCCTATCTCAGCCTCAGGCCCATCATTCTTGATTCCAGGGGTTCGCTCAATCTCTTCGGATCCAGGGATATCTGGGGACATGGGGCTTTTGAGGTGATAAGGAGAGTACTGTCTCCCCAGACAGCTCTGCTGTCTTCTCTGGATGTTCTTTACCCAAAAACTCTGGTGTCTGCCTCTATATCCTCGCATCCAGAGGGACGCAGAGATCCTAGTTATCAGGATGTCCCTAAGGGCATCACCCACTCTTCTGAAACCTATCCAGACTACCCCTCCAAAGAGGTCCCTCGGAAGAAGTTATGTAAGAGGAAGCATTTAGACTCCCAAGAGGAGTCCATCACTTCTGATACAGACCTCAATGAAGCTGAAGGGTCCCTACTGTTGCCTCCTGATGCTGTCTCCTTTAGAGACATCTTAGAAATACTTAAACAGAGAGGCACTGGAAGTCCACCAACCCTTTAGTAGAGGAGTCCATGTACCTGAAGGCCTTTGGATCTCAACCTTCCTCCACTTGGGTGTCTCCACCTTTCTCTGAACTTATGGATCTATTTTTTCGAAAGGTGTGGGAGTCTCCAGATTCAGTGGAACCTTTTTCTCGGTGGCCAAATACGTTCATCACATCCCCCTCAGGCAAAATCTTTTCAACTAAGAGAGTCCCAGTAGATGCTATGTTGGTGGTGGCAGCCACCAAGAAGGAACTCTGAGACATCTTCTTCTGTTCATCCACCGAATAAGGAGTCTCATACACTGGACAGATAGGGAAAGCGTATTTTTTCTTCAGCGACTTTTGCTCTCAGATCTCTGAATTACCTAACCAATTTTACTAGATTACAGAGAGATCTCCTGAAGGACTTAGGGGATACTCTCCAAGGTTCAGTAGATGAAGGGGTTTTGGATAAAGTTTCCTCTCAGCTCTCTAGCTTAAATTCAGTTGTTAACTCCTCCAGGAGACTGATTATTTTTGCAGAGGATGGAGCGTGTATAGCAGTGGGTTCAGGAATTTCCCTGTGGAGACATTCTTGGATACGTTTGTGTGACTTTGCGGAGCCCTTTAAATCTTTGTGAACACCCAGTTTGATGGTTCATCCCTGCTCTGGCCCAAAGTTAAGGACACACTAACCAGGTGTGAGCAAGAGGGAAAGACCTTCTGCCGTAGGAGTTTATTTTTCTGTACCTACCAAACCATATCTCTAAGGTCAGAAAGGAAGTGGAAAATGTGGTTTCAGAAATCTCAGAGCTCTTTTTCAGGCCACACTTGGTGAATCTTCCCCCAGGGACAGAGGGGGAAGTAGTAATGGAAGACTCCGACCATGTGGCAGAGGGGGGTCCGCAGAATCAGGGTGACAGAGAATCTTTCTTTGGTGACCCCATTCAGTGCTGCTGAAAGGAGGCCCGCCTGTCCATCTCTGGAGGCAGTTGGGGGCCGTTTGTCTTTGTACACAGAAACCTGGCAACTAATAACTAAAGACAAATGGGCAGAAAGCATCATGTCCAGAGGTTACTCCATACCCTTTTCCTTCCCCATCCCAAACATACTTAAGATCCCAGACTCCACCCAGTCAAAGGGAACAAGCAACATTAGAAATTCAAAAGTTGCTAGACAAACGAGTCGTCCAAACAGTCCTCTCAGACCAAATAGGATCTGGAACTTACTCAAGTTTCTCTTTAGTTCCAAAGAAAACATGGGACTGGAGACCAGATGTTCATCGTGGTGCCCTGCTCACGTCATCACACTTGGGTTATCCTGTCATCAGGCAGTCCCGCAGTTGGCCTGAATTCCAAAGTCTTGGTCCGGCGTCGGTTGCTGTCGCTTCTTCCCTGACGTCAGTGCACCAGGGGTATATATGATGCGTCCTTCGCCATTTTCTTCAGTCTTTCTTGCCGCGCGGTGCCCGAAGCAGAAGCAGTTCGCAAGTGCCGGTCGGCTGACTCCTGAGATTTTCGAATCCCCGTTGGGGATACTTTTCTTGCCTCAGACCGATGTCAGAAAAAGTTAACAATTGTATTTCTTGTGGGAAGCAAATACCTCATAAGGATTTTCATTCTTATTGTATACCTTGCCTATGCCCAGACCACGACGTCACTGGTTGTCGCTTTTGTGCTAGGTTCAATAAGCGTACTATAAAACGACGCTTTGATTTCGCACGACACTACTTCGGTAGAAAATTTAATTACACCATGCCGTCGGAGCAACCGACTACCAGCGTGCACAAAAAATGCAACTATAAGGACAGGCAGCCTAGACCCAAGCCAGACTCCGAGGCCTCGGCTGGGCCGGTCTCCGGTTCACCGGTTTTCAGTGACGCACCTACGCCAGCCCCTGGCTACCGCAGAATTGGAACCCGAGACCTCTTTGGATCTTTTGGCGGAGAGTTCTAGGCCAATGCAGCCATTTTCTTTAGGCCCTACCGACGACATTGCAGAAAGAGAAGCCAGTGCTACAGAAACACCTTCGGTTTCTGAAGGTGTCTTCAGACCGACGACGCTCACCATTAAAACGTATCCTAAGCTTAAGACTCCGCTTAAATCTCTGCATAAATCAATTAGTTGGTTGTAGCCATCAATTTATATGTATTACAAAAAGGGCTTTTCCACGAAGTATATGACTGTTTAAATGTTGTAGGTACATGAGATGTCGTTTCCCTTTTAAAATATCTCACTGGATTGTTTTAATTGATGCTCTTAATTGAGTAATTAGTGCAAGATTTTGTATATAAGGGTAGTAGTTTTTATTCTTGATTGTAACCTGATGACGTGCACCGGGATGGTGCGTGAAAACACTTGTTCTCCTTGCTAAAATAAATTATCGTTTTTACATTGTGGTGGTTCCTTGCAGTTTTTCTACTACTTCTACTCAACCAGCATTTGACGTTGGAAGGAACCTTTGGATGGTCATTTTCTGCTTGTTGCTATTATTTCTACTATTCATTTGCTTAATTGACCAGCACACGATGGATTCACTTAACATAGAGCTTGACTACAATCCGGCAGGTACGGGCGGTACCGATGACTGGAACAACTTGTTTCATCAACAGGATAATCCTTTGCTCAACTTTGATATCAGAAGCAATGCTCCGCATATTGCAATGCAAGATACTGAGAATTTACAGGATTTCTATGGGGCATTAAGAACTTTGGAAAATGATCTGTATAAACTCCATCGGCTTATATGGCAGAGAAGGCATATGGAGGCTTGCTTGCATTTCAAAGTGGTTCCGCGTGACATGCGAGTTTTGTGCATGCCAAGCTATGGGGACAGCCATCCGGAGCTTCTGCGAAGGTGGCAGCAGCTGAATATTGAATTTGGAGCCAAATATATCAATTTATTAATAGAGTATTTTTCCCCCATAGAAGCGGACTTGATCGCCAAAGTAGAGGGTGAGCACAAAAGCTTAATAACTAATTATAAAAGTGAACTTTGTGTTTCCAAACTTAATAATATGCTTAGGCAGCTTACGCAATATAGCAACAGACTTGAGCAAATCAAGCTAAAGAAACTGAAACGGGATTGTCAGGATTTCCAAATGGGCCGCATTTTCATATGGCCGAGGGCTAATGGAACTGATTCAGAGTCTGTTAATTTAACAGCGGTTTCACAAATGAGTATGCCAGAGCCAATACCTCATGTGGAAGTGTTGAATGAACTCTTGGTAGTTAAGGAGTCCATTGGCGATACAATGAACAGAGAATTACCTTTAACCAACGCTTCTCTTCCATGTAATCAACAGTGCCTAAAAATTAATGAGGGGCTGGGAGCAAGACCTAAGTCTGATGGCAATGCAGGCACGAGCGCTATCACATCTGCTCCACCTTTAAACTTCCCGCTCCCATACAAAAGCAGAGCGCCGCCGCGCTCAACAAGCAGAGGCAGAGGCAAAAGGAAACTGTCGGGAGAAACACTGGAATCTAGGAGAAAGACAAGGAACTGAACATTTTGTTTTTTAACTTGACTTCCAGAGAGTTTACTGCTGATGAACAAACTATTCTCAACAAAGGCTTATCTTTTATTCCTTCCAGAGGAAGTGAGCTTTCCGAAACTTTGATAGCACTTCGCCTTTTTGCGAGGAAGCTATCACTCAAGGTACTGTTTTCAGATTCTATGAATAATGAGTTAGCATATGAATCGCAGGCTTACAAAAGGAAAAGTTTGTTTATACCACCTATGCCTAATTTGGTAGAATGTTTTTTACGCTCATGTGAGCATGATCTATATTTATATTATAAAGAGGAAAAGCACAAAGGTGTTTATGTTAACCTAAATGCATCACAGAAATGTTGTCTTAAGAGACTTTGTGACAATGATGGAATTGTTTTCAAACCATCGGACAAAGGTGGTGGGGTGGTGGCAATGGATACTTCCCTATACATGGAGCTAATGTATAAAATGTTAAGCGATAGTCCAGCTTATAAGCTGATAGATCACAAGTGGAATCTTTGATTAGGGGAGTGCACGATACTGTGTATGATTTGTTAATGGGTAGATGTATAGACAAATGCCTTTATGATTTTCTACTAATAGACTCTCCACTGATTCCCCTAATCAAGGGGCTCCCAAAAATGCATAAAGGGCTAGATCCACCCCCTTTACGCCCTATAGTGTCTGGCAGACACTGGGTGACAGAGAATGCATCAGTGTTTATACAGTCTAAATTAGGCCCGTTGGTAAATTTAGTCCCCACAATTTTGAAGGACTCTTATGGATTGTTACAAGACCTAAAACAAGACTCAGTATGTAAAAATCTACAGAGAGAAACTTTGATGGTCACATTAGACATTAAAAACTTGCTTACAAGCATCCCTAATGATTTTGGCCTTGAGGCCATAAGGGAATGCCTGCATGAATATGCTACCATGGATAATAATGATCAAATGGTGGTTTGTAGTTTGCTGGATTTAGTATTGAATAATAACATCTTTTTATTCCATGACAAAATATATGCACAGACATGGGGAGTGGCCATGGGCACTCCCTGTGCGAATGCTTATGCGAATTTGGCCATTTACCAGTGGGAAAAGAGATTCATTTTTGGTAATGAAAGATTTAGTAACATCATTTTATACAGGCGTTTTGTGGATGACATCCTTCTGTTCTGGAATAGTGATGAAGATTCGCTGCATGAGTTTGTAGCATACATGGAATCCACCACAACTTTTTTAAAATTCACTTATGAGTATTCCATCCATAGTGTGAACTTCTTGGATATTACCATTATTAAGGATAATTATAACAAAATCACCACTTCACTGTATAGGAAGCCATGCTGGAGAAATGGTATTCTCCATTTTGATAGCATGCATCCTCGTTACATTTTTCGAAATGTGGTAAAAGGTCAAATGACTAGAATTTCAAGGCTTTGCAGTAAACAAGAGGACATATTGAGTCTAGTAGATTTTCAGAAAAGTTGCTTTGTAGATAGGGGATATCCTTTAAACCTGGTGAGTGATATAACATCAACAGTATTAGAGACCCCGGCATATAAGAAAAAAGGGGGATTTAACAACTACTTAGGAAGGAATAAGATGAAATTATCAGTTGGCCTTAAATATACGAATGATGTGAATCACATCATGAATATTATAAGGAATAACTGGAAGATTTTGCTTCTTGATTCTAGTTTATTACAAATTGTGGGTGATAAACCAGTCTTTAGGTTTAGTAATAGCTTAAACCTTAAGAGATTATTATGCAATGAAAAAATGAAACTCCAGCAACTAGACATTAGAGCAAGATATAAAAAGGGTACATACCCTTGTAGAAAATGTTGTATATGTAAGTATGTTTCTACAGTTCAGACATTTGAGGTTCCAGGCATAAATATGGCTTTTAAGCCGACATTTTATGCCACTTGTGACACAAGTAATGTCATATACCTAGCTACATGTGTATCATGTGAAGCTTACTATGGTGGGCATGACCTCACGTAGGTTCAAAGATCATATATATACAATCACGTGTATGACATTAGGAAGGGGAATATCACTAATGTATTGGCTAAACATTGCCAACAATTTCCCCAACATATGTTTAAATTTAGAGTAATTCAAGTAGTGCACCAGAATAAAAGGGAAGGTGACTTAATAGGTACCCTTGAATTATATGAGCTAAGATGGATACTTAATTTCAGAGCTCACATAGAACCTGGCTTAAATACAACACTCAGTATTCGACCGGCTCTGTTGGGGAATGTATGATCCCCTCCCTCCTCCTCCCCCCCTCCCCCCCTTTCTTTTTCTCTTCCATGTATAGCTATATATTTTTGCATTTGAGTCATTATTTATACAATGGACTTGTTTGGTTCACTAAATTAATTTGTTCCCATCATTGATTAGTCCTTGTTTATTGTTATGTTCATTTTATTTTATTTTACCTTATTTTGCATTGTGTATGAAATGAAATATACAGCATAATATATAATATATATAATACTTTTATATATGTTTGTATCTTTGTATTCTCATTAAGTGCTTAATGTAGAATTGGTTGTATTGGTTATTGTCATGCATTAGGAATCACTGACAATTAGCATTAGTATGACATATTTCATTTTATTTTCATTTTTAAGGTTGTCACCATTTCATAAATCATATTCAATCTGATTAGGTACATTGACATATTGAATAGGTTATAGAAACAAAATGGATTTTTAGAATAGATATTTATTATTATAGTTTTTAATAGATTTATTTATGCATAAATCAATTAGTTGGTTGTAGCCATCAATTTATATGTATTACAAAAAAGGGCTTTTCCACGAAGTATATGACTGTTTAAATGTTGTAGGTGCATGAGATGTCGTTTCCCTTTTAAAATATCTCACTGGATTGTTTTAATTGATGCTCTTAATTGAGTAATTAGTGCAAGATTTTGTATATAAGGGTAGTAGTTTTTATTCTTGATTGTAACCTGATGAAGCGCACCGGGATGGTGCGTGAAAGCGCTTGTTCTCCTTGCTAAAATAAATTATCGTTTTTACATCGTGGTGGTTCCTTGCAGTTTTTCTACTTCTTTTTAAGACTCCGCTTAAACCAAAAAAGACTGCACTTCAGTCTCCAGTTCAAGGCCCCATGCCTAAGAAACAGATGCTTAAAATGGCTGAAGATTTGATCTCTTTAATCAGGGGTTCCCAACCCCCCCCCCCGACAAAAGGAAGGTTATGCCTCCTCTGATCAAGTGTCTATTTCCTCAGTCTCCTTGAGGAACAAGATTACTCCTTTCCCCCTTATGAAGATTCTGATGCTGAGGATTCCATTCCCTCAGCTTCTCCCCCTGAAGACTACTCCTTTGGGGAAACTTTACACACTATGAGGGAACATTTTCACTGGGAAGGTCAGGATTACTCTGACTCAAAGAAAAGGCTCAGAGAGTTTCATTTACTCCCCCAGCACAGACCACTTGCTATCCCCCCAGTTTTAGACATTGTGGATGATGTTTATTTAGAATCTAGTTTAAATCCAGATTCTCTACCTCCTGCTCCAGCCAAACCAGACAGATATTATAGAGTGCCTGACTCCCACAAATTCCTTTATAAAAGCCCTGTTGCTGACCCAGAGACTATCTCCCAGGGTCCCAAAGGGGCTAAGGCTTCTATGGCAAAAAATCCTGTACCCTCTGAAAGGGGCTCCAGAGCACTAGACATGTGGGGGGAAAAGGTTTACACCTCAGCCACAATAGCTATGAGAGCACTAAATTGTCGATTTCACATGCTAAAATACCAGCAATTTCTAATGTCTCAAATAAGACAAAAAATGAGCACACACCCTCAGCAGTCTGAATTGAAGGAAATGCAGGATCTGTTGCATGCAGCTGAACAGGTGGGCAAACATACTTTACAATTTGGATTTGATTCCTTGGAAGCTTCCTGTAGAGCAGCTGTTACTGGGTCTGTTATACGTAGGCATGCTTGGTTAAAGGAACAAACTCTGCCTGATCATGTTACAGCTAAGCTTCTAGATGCTCCCTTACAGCAGGATGTCCTATTTGGAGTTAAAGCAGAAGAAGTCTTAAAGAAAATGGAGGATAAGGCAAAATCTATGCAGACGGTCAAAGATTTCTTACAGGTTCAGCCCCCTCGCTTCAGCAGAAATTGGCCAACAAAAAATTGGTCCTTTCCAGCTACTGACAGACCTCAGAGGGGTAAATACAGTCGCCCAAGAGGCAGAGAACAACCACAAACCCACTACAAACCTCGACAATGGGGCACTGCAACACAAAAGGGAGGAGAAGACAGGCCCCAAACTGCTAGAAGGCAAACGCAATGACTTAAACCTCATATGGCCAAGCAAAACTCTCTTGGCAGCTCCCTTGGGAGGAAAATTAGCACTTTTTTCAGACAACTGGCGCATCGTCACAAAGGACAAATGGGTCCTAGACATAATTTCACAAGGATACAGATTCCATTTCCACACCTTGCCAACGAAAAGAGGAATGCCAAACCTGCCACAAAATCAATGGCCAGAGGCACAAAAGCAAATTACAGCTCTCATGGACATGAGAGCCATTCAACTGGTACCTACATAGGAGCAAGGCCAAGGATTTTACTCAAGACTCTTTCTAGTCCCCAGAAAGGACAATGCCTGGAGACCAATTCTGGACCTTTCAATTCTAAACACCTTTTTACAAGTACCCAAATTCAAGATGCTAACACTACAGCAGCTTCTTCCCATGTTGGGCAAGAAAGCATGGCTAGTAACGTTGGACCTCAAGGAGGGCATACCTGCATATCCCTATCAGACAAAATTGCAGAAGATACCGCCGTTTCATTGCAGGTTCAACCCATTACCAATTCTCTGCACTGCCCTTTGGCTTATCCACTGCGCCCAGAGTTTTCACAAAATGCATGGCACCAGTAATTGCATACTGCAGACAAAGAGGAATTCAAATATACCCATACCTGGACGACTGCCTCATCCAAGCAGAAAGCAAGGACATCCTCTTACAACATCTGGCTTTTGTAAAACATCTTCTAAGTTGCCTAGGGTACACAGTAAACGAAAAGAAATCAAAACTAGTACCCTCACAAAATATGACATTCCTGGGTACCAGCTTGAATACAAGGGTCCAGAAGGCTTATCTGACGCCAGACAAACAACTGCAACTGACTCAATATTTCAAAACAATGGCAACAAAGACCCAACTCCCTGCAAGAAAAATTCTGCAGGCCATTGGCTTCATGGCATCTTGCATACTACTAATACCATTTGCAAAGCTGCATATGAGGAAATTACAGTGGTACCTAAAAAGCGTATGGTCTCAACACAGCCACAGCGTGGACACAATGATACCTCTCATTCCCTGCCTTCAAAAAGAGTTTCTATGGTGGTCACAGGCATGTCACCTCAACAAGGGTCAGCCTTTCACCTTGCCCCCACCCAGGCAAACTATGACAACAGATGCATCAGACTATGCCTGGGGGGGCACACATGGCAGGACAGTGCGTTCAAGGCATATGGACTGCAGATCAAAGGAATCTGCACATCAATCAAAAAGAAATGCTAGCTGTACAGAATGCCCTGACAGCCTTCAAGAACCTCTTGCATCCAGGACAGCTTACAATAAGGACCGACAACACCACAGTAATGTGGTACATAAACAAACAAGGGGGTACTCACTCCTACCCTCTATGCAGGCAAGCAATGACCTTGTGGAACACAGCACTGGCTTACCAAGTTCAGCTACAAGCTCAGTTCCTGCCAGGAAAAAAAGAACACATTGGCAGACGACCTCAGCAGAAACATCATGGATCCCCACGAGTGGAAACTGGATCCACAAGTATTTGCAATGATAACTCAAAAAATGGGGCCACCCAGACATAGACCTGTTTGCCAGCCCCCAAAACTATCAGCTAACAAAATTTTGTACAAGGACGCTCCACCATCAAGCTTGGAAAGTGGACGCACTCTCATTCAGTTGGAAAAACCTGACAGTATATGCCTTCCCTCCATTGCCCCTTCTCACAAAGGTGCTACTGAAAGTCAGGAAGGAGAGACCCAGAATGATACTCATCGCCCCAGACTGGCCACGCCAGCACTGGTGCCCACTACTAAAGAATATGGCCCAGGGCCCACCTTGGATTTTACCACAAATTGCTCATTTGCTCACACAGCAAGACAATCAGATTGTACACAGCCAGCTCAAACCCTTAAATTTAGCTGCATGGCAAATCACCTAAGCAACCAGCCAGCTCCTCTTCCTCAAGCAGTTATGGATGTTATTCTGGAAGCTAGGAGGCCCAGCACCAGGAAGGTCTACTCAGACAAATGGAAAAGGTTTTGCGCCTGGAACCAAGCTAAAGGCCAGAATACCCTTCAACCTCACATACCTCAGATTCTACAGTATTTAACTGAGATGTTGCACAAAGGACTTTCCTTTTCATCTATTAAAATCCACGCCTCAGCTATTTCAGCCCACTACAACATGGATCCTCCCTTATTTTTACATCCGCTTCTAAGGCAGTTTCTCAGAGGGGTCAAAAACATTAGGCCCCCCAGGAGAGCACCTACACCAACCTGGGACCTCAACTTCGTTCTGGAAAAACTTACGCTACCTCCTTTTGAACCAGCTTTCTCTTCTGATCTAAAGTTTATATCATGGAAGACTGCCCTGCTGCTAGCAATAACTTCAGCCAGAAGGGTCTCAGAGCTTCAGGCACTAATGGCAGTAGAGCCTTTCCTCATTTTCCATCACGACAGAGTTTCTCTACGAACTAATCCCTCCTTCATGCCTAAGGTGGTATCCAGTGTGGCTCTAAATCAAACCATCCACTTACCCAGCTTCTTTCCAAATCCACAGAACAAAGGAGAAAAACTCCTGCACTCCTTGGACATTCACAGGCAACTACGTTACTACTTGTATAAAACTAAGGTTTTCAGAAAATCTGACCAGCTCTTTGTATCCTATGCTGCAGCTTCACAAGGGAAGGCTATATCAAAACGGACCACTTCCAAATGGATAGGACATTGCATTCGTTTTTGCTATACCCATCATGGAAAACCAGTTCCTGCTACCATAAGGCCCCACTCTACCAGGGCAGCAGCTACATCTACAGCCTTCCTCAGGGGGGTGTCAACCAAGGATATTTTGGAAGCTGCAGCTTGGAGTTCAGTACATACCTTCACCAAACACTACCACTTACCACTTTACTCTAAGACTAGAGCTGGCTTCGCCACTGCAGTTCTGCAGGGCCTTCTAGCCTCCTCTAACCCTGTTTGACTCCACCTCCCATCCTTAACTTTGGGATTCTACCCAAGTGTGATGACTGCAGCAGGGTAACACGATGAACATAGTACAGTTTTGTACCTACCATAAATGTAGATGTTCGAGTGTACACCCTGCTGCAGTCCAGGTTATCCTCCCTCCATCCCCTCTGAACTAACTAACTAAAACTTTACAATACCTTTGTGATGTATTTGCTTACAGCTGGAGGGATGTTGTGCTTGTGCTAAACTTTTTAGATTGGTACTAATTACTGACCACCTTTTTGGAGGCACCTGACATCTGGGGCAAGAAAAACTGAAGAAAATGGTGTTGGATGCATCATATATACCCCTGGCGCACTGACGTCAGGGAAGAAGCGACAGCAACGGACTCCGGACCAAGACTTTGGAATTAAGGCCGACTGCGGGACCGCCTGATGTCAGGATAACCCAAGTGTGATGACTGCAGCAGGGTGTACACTCGAACATCTACATTTATGGTAGGTACAAAACTGTACTTTCTGGATCTCAGCAACCTAAACAAATCATTAAGAAAGTCCAGGTTCTAGATGGTGATACTGCAGTTGATACTCCCTTTTCTGGGACAAGACGATTGGCTGTGCTCGATAAACCTCCAGGATGCGTACTACCACATAAAAATGGACAGCCGATCCAGGAGACACCTGTGCTTTCAGCTGGGATCCAGTCATTACCAGTTTTGTGCTCTGCCCTTTGGCCTCACTACAGCCCCCAGACTGTTCACCAAATGTATGGCAGTAGTCACGGCTCACTTGAGGCGCTCAGGATTCTGGGTGTTTCCACACTTAGACGACTGGCTCCTAACCACCAAGCATCAACTAATAAAAGCAAGAGACCACGTTGCAGCTCTTCTCTCGCCTAGGAATTACAATAAACTATGAGAAATCTACTTTGCTGCCTCCTCAGCATGTAGTATTTATAGGAGCAGAATTGGATTCAACAAATATGATGGCCAGACTTCCTTCAGAAAGAGTTCAAGTTTTAAGATGTCAGGTTCTACATCTCCTCCCAAAGGAAAAAGTGCAAGCAGGGTTAGTCCTAAAGGTCATAGGGACCATGGCAGCAGCAATACCCTTGATCCCCTTAGCACATTTACACATGAGAATTCTACAGTGGCTACTCTCCACTCAGTAGTCGATGCAGGAATTGCTGCTGTCCTACAAAATATTAACAGAAAGTTGCAAAAAAGACCTTAGTTGGTGGATTTACTCCACTCGTGATGCTAGGTTGACCATTTGTACTTCCCCAACCATTGGCCACAGTGACCACGGGTGCCTCTCAGGGTGGGGGGGCATTATCTGAGAAAGACCGTCCACGGCACCTGGCAGGATCACGAGGCCCATTTGCACATCAGTGTCGTAGAAATGAGAGCGGTGCTTCTAGAGTTGCAAGCATTTCAGGACTCTCTTTCGCTGGTAAGTGTTGCAATACAGACAGACAACATGTCAGTTGTATGGTACATAAACAAGGAGGAACCAGAATTTACCCCCTTTGTCGAGAGGCTCTGAGTATGGCAGTGGGCGACATCCTTCCCAAAAAAAGCCTCTGCAAGTAAGGAGTCTGCTGGGTCCTAAAATACTTTTGTAAACCAAAAAAAAATATGACCAGCAGACAGTGGAGACCAAAGTAAATATACAAAGTGTATCAACAGACCGGTTTCGGCTTGTATTTATCACAAGGCCTTTATCAATGTGAGTGGGCGACATCCTCACAACATTTTCTGATAGCAGTGCACATTCCGGGGAAATCCAACATGATAGCTGACAGACTCAGCAGAGCGATTCTGATGCCTCACGAGTGGTCCCTAAAACAGGAAGTAGTGGAAAAGATTTTCTGCAATTGGGGCCACCCTTGCTGAGACCTTTTTTCAGCATCCATAAATGCCAAATGCAGCAGCTACTTTGCCTTCATCCCGCCTCCACGGGAGTCACCAAGGGATGCACTTATTCATGATTGGCCCTCGGGTCTTCTTTACGCCTTTCCTCCCTTTCCGTTAGTACACAAAATTCTTCAGAAAGACAATTGCTTGGGAAGGGACTTGATACTCATCGCCCCATAATGGCCTTGTCAAATCTGGTTCTTCTTCCTGTGGCCTCATCTTCGGGAAAAGCCTTGGATTCTGGACCCATTTCAGGACCTTTTGACTCGTGCATCAAGAATGCTCCATCCTTCCCTTCACACCCTCAAATTGACAGCTTGGCTGCTCCGATTCCAACCATAGTCAGGTTTCCTAAATTCTGTTCATCAGTTAAATACATCCTAATCTCTTCTCATAAGGCTTCAATGAGAAAGATATATAGAAGCAAATGGAAAAGATTCTCATTATGGGCTTCTCATAACCACATTGATCCCTTTACTTGCCTCAGTTAATTCCATTCTAGAGTTCATAGCAAAATTATTCAGTGAGGGTGCAGCTGCGGCTACCATTAGAGTTCATCTAGCAGTGATATCTAGTTTTCATTTAGGTGAATCTGGGCTCAACGTCATGTCCCATATGCTAAGCAAAGCGTTTCTTAAAGGTACTCTATTACTTTGACCACCTATCAGAGACACCCCAGCACCATGGGACTTAAATTTCGTTCTGTCTCATTTAATTTCTCCCCATTTTGAGCCAGCATCATTCTGCGAACTCGAGTCTTGGAAAACTATTCTCTTGATAGCAATTACTTCTGCTAAAAGGGTGTCAGAGCTGCAAGCCTTGTATATAAAGCCCCCCTACTTGCTTTTCATAGAGACAGGGTCTCCTTACGAACAAATCCTTCCTTTTTGCCAAAAGTATGTTTAGAGTCAAATTTGAACCAATTTATAGAACTACCAGTCTTTTACCCAAATTATGGCAGTAAATCAGAATACATGTTACATCAACTGGATGTGCATAGACAATTACGTTTCTACCTACACAGGACTAAGAACTTCAGAAAATCTGACCAGCTATTTGTATCCTTTTCAGATGCAAAGAAAGGTACTCCAGTCTGTAAATTGACTGTTTTAAAATGGCTTTCAGATTGCATAACCTTCAGCTATAAATCTCAAAACAGAGTTCTTCCTCATAGAGTTAAAGCCCACCCTACAAGAGCCATTGCAACCTCTTCTGCCTTTACAGCTAGACTACCACTAGATACCATTTGTACTGCAGCGACATGGGCACGACCTCATACCTTTATCACTCATTACAAACTCTATTTGGCCTCCAGGAACAGGCCCTCTCTTGGTTCCACGATTCTGAAGAATATTCTCCCTTGAGCCACCCAAGAAAGATGGAACTAGAGATGCTGTTGTCCCTTCCTGGTAAGAATGAAGGCTTGATGGGACAACAACACATAAAGAAGTTATGTACTTACCATAAAGTTCCATGTGTGTTGTCCATCTTAGCCTTCATTCTTACATCCCACCCTCCTTGCCCCAGCCATTTTTACTCCTGGAAGACCGAGTTGGTACAGTTGGATATCATGATTCTCTGGCCTTCTTTATTGCACTCTGAATTATTGAATTGTGTTTACTTTTATTACTCTTATTATAACTGCAAACAAGATCTGGGCAGCTTTCCTAGTGCATGCTGGGATAGGGTTTAGCCACGAGCTAGTGGAAGACCTCGAGCTTGAGTATAAAGGCCAAGTCAGATCCAAACCCATCGTGGTAAGAGTGAAGGCGAAGATGGACAACACACATGGTACATTATGATGAGTACATAACTTCTTTTTTTTCTGTAAAAGTAAAAGCATTGCTTTTTAGCTAGGAAAGAGTGTTTTTGTTGACTGTCTTTGGACTTTGGGCGTATGACATTTTTACTTTTACATTAAAAAAGTTAATAAAAGTTGTTTAAAATTGTTTTTTGTAGAAAACTGTTGCTAATTTGCTGCAGAAAGTTTTTAAAGTTCTTTTTACAAAGTTTTTTTTTTTTTTGGTGGGGGGGGGGGGGGGGGTTGTCTTTTACTGTTGCTGCTAAGCTTCCATGCAAATCGGGCACCATTTTCAGCTTGGTCATGGAACAATGTACCAGTTCATCAGTCAAACCTTTTTCCAGCCACAAAAAAAAAAAAAGAAAAAAAAAAGATTAAGCAGCCTTTGCCACCATAGAAGGCTGTAGTTTGTTTCATCCACAGTTAAGTGACTGTGCTATGGTCAAAGTTGGTTTCCTGAGACCACTCATCTTTTTCTTCGGATCCCTCTGATGCAGACCCTAAAGCCACCATGGACCGAGGGTTAGATGGATCTTATGTGGCTGTTGAGGGTCTCCTTAGTGGTCAAGGGTGAGAGAGACTTCTCAGTCCCAGGAGGAATAGCAGGGAAAGCATCTGTGCTTAGCTGGAATGTTGTGCCCATCCCTAGCAAACTTGATATTCATCATTCCCACTTTCTCAGTGACATTTTGTGTTGTCTTCCAAGATAACCTAGTACCAGCCAGCTTTCAGATATTCAGGCTTCTCTCTGTTTTTTCCTGTGACAACTGACTGATTCCAGCTTTCCTTTGTCATGGGAAGTGAGTGCTTAGAATTTTTCTGCCATCCAGAGAAGAAAGCCCTGTAAGACTCTTCAGAGAATCCAGTACTGACTTTTATGACTTGCTGCTCAGGTAAGCCCCATTTGGGGCCCCCTTCCTGTCATTTTACTAGATTTATTATTCTCTTTAATTTTTTTAATGTTTATTTTAATATTTTGTCTGTTAATTTGACTTCTATCTTTTACAAATGCTCATTTTTACGGTTTCTGAGAAAACATTCAGTATTTCTGCGCATTGTGTATTTTGTGTGCTTTTAGACACTAGGGGCTGTCTCAGCTGTCTCGTGCAGTCAGAACCACAAATTAATTGCACTTGTTTTTACTATTGCCACTCTGATTTATTTTCATCTTTGACAAGAATATATAGCAGAACTTGGATTTTCTAGCATTCATACATTATTTACTATGTATTCTACTCTGTGTGTCTTTAACATCTGATTGTGAATTTGCCATGACTGAAATTATTTGAATGCACCTGTGGAGATTTTACTTTCTCTGACAAGAAAATGTAGTTTAAATTGCCATTAAATGGTATTTTATAGTAGTTTAACCTGGTTTAAATGCATGGAGCTCATTTTTAATACTGGTTTGCTGTATTGCTTGCTTTGGTGTTTGGACTTTGTGTACTGGAAATTATTTAACTTCTGTCCATTGTCAAAGAATTCTGAACATATTTCATTTTGTGATAACAAGACAGTTTGGCAGAGTTTAGTTGTGTTGAGGACATGTTTACTACTAGGAACTTTAGGTGCTCAGTTTATTATTCTGGCTGGTGTTCTCTCACCTATCTCCCTCAAGTGTAGCTTTGCAGGCCACAGTGGTGCTGTTCCAGTACCTGACTCATGTATGGGAGAACCAAACCTTTTAGGTGCAGGAGTGGTCAGGGGTAATAGACCCCTTTCCAGACAAAATACTTTGTCCCCAGATATTTTAATTATAAATGAAGTTCAAAAAAAAAAAAAAAAAAAAAAGAAAGAAACAGAAGTTTCATAATCAGATGGTAGTTGTTTGAATTTGACATGGTTTTCTTGGATTTAGAATGTTCTGCAGACAGCTAATTCTGGTGGTTGTGATCCTGTTTTGGCTCTGTTTCTTCAGAGAATGATGAGGAATCTGATGTGCACACAGTGGTGATTTCCTAGCTGACACCGAGTCCATTCACTCTGATTATTTGGAAAGTGAACCTTAGCTTTGTCCAAACAGCTTTTACTCAGATGATTGCTGTTTTTAGAGATGTTTTGTTTGGCAGCAGTCTGGAACTACCTCAAAGGTAGGCAGGGAAGAGATGCTCAATTCTGTGGCTATCCTTCTGTCTTAATAGCCTTTGAAGATGTTTGTAAAGCTGCCTGAAGGACACCAGTACCTATTCCAGCAGTTCTTAAAAAGGTTGAGGGGAAAGTATAGGATACCCTTGGATATGACAAGTCTCCCTTCTCTTTTGACTGCTGACATAGCTACTGTCCCACAGCTGCCTGTTCACATAAAAAGTCTTTGGCTTCATCTAGTCCATTGCCCCCGATAAAGAGGAAAAAAGGTTAGATCTTAAGGCAAAAGTATGTCTTTTTCTTGTAGTCTAGCCTTCAGAATGTTAAATTGTCACGGCTATATGTGGAAGTTTATTTTACAGTGTGTGGATAGTTTGCGTGATTTTGCCATATCTTTACCTGCAGAGCAAAAGATTTGACTCTGGTTTTGAAACATAATTTTAAGAGGTGTGTTTGAATGTGTAGATACAGTGTTGAGAAATGCTGCTGCTTCTGTTGTACTAAGATGGTATGCTTGGTTATGTAATCAGAACTTCTCTGATTTAAAAGCCAAACTTTTGAATGCACTTCTAAGTTCTGAATTGGTGTTCAGCCCTCTGTTACACAGATGTTCAAACAGTGGAATGATAGAGGCAAATTAATGCATGGGGTATCTAGGATGTTTCATGTACCCAAATTCTCAAGGTTCTTCCTTCAAGGGCTATAACAAACAGACATCCCAGCCAAACAGAATAGTCAGGGATCCAAAAGGAAATGGCAGAAGGATAATTCTTTGAAGCCAAAAAAGGGGGGGGGGGGAGTACCTTTCTGAAAAAAAAAGATCAACCCCTTACAAATAACTATGCCAAGTTACAGAGCTCCTCTACCCCTACTTCCCCTAGGCTCTCTGTCAAACCTGTAGCTTGGCTGCAGATGGTCTCTGATAGATGGGTTCTAAGAGTTATTTGAGAGAGGATACACTTGGCAGTGGATAGAAAATCCTCCCCTTTCAGGATAATTCCCCTGTACCCTCCAGACCAGTCAGAGCTGTGTCCTCCAGTGCTAGATATGTCATGTTAGAAGCAGGGGCATATAACCAGTGTCTGCAGTACACAAAGGCAAAAGATTTTACTCCAGAATCTTTTTGGTACCAAAAAAAGAGTACTCCTGGAGACCCTTCTGAGAGTTGTTCTTTTTAAATACCTTTGTAAGCGTACCAAAATTCAAATACTAACCTAACAGTCCTAGTGTTCCTTCCAGACCACTGTTTCATGGTGACTCTTGATCTCAAGGACTCTTATATTTTTATTGCTCCTAATTTAAAGATTTTTTGAGATTTACTGTGTCCAGCTTGCATTATCAGTTTTCTACATTACCTTTTCAGCTATCTACTATACTTCAAGTGGTTGGTCCCAGTGGATGTTCATCGTGTTACCCTGCTGCAGTCATCACACTTGGGTTATCCTGCCGTCAGGCGGTCCCGCAGTAGACCAAAGTTCAAAAGTCTTGGTCCAGCGTCGGTTGCTGTCGCTTCCTCCCTGACGTCAGTGCGCCAGGGGTATATAAGAGGCATCCGACACCATTTTCTTCCATCTTTCTTGCCGCGCGGTGCCCAAAGCAGAAGCAGTTCGCAAGTGCTGGTCGGCCGACACCTGAGATTTTCTAATCGAATTTCAGTCCGAAGTCTTCAATAAAGCTAAGTACCGCATTGGGAAACCTTTTCTTGCCTCAGCCCGATGTCAGAAAAAGTTAACGATTGAATTTCTTGTGGGAAGCAAATACCTCATAAGGACTTCCATTCTTATTGTATTCCTTGCCTAGGCCCAGACCACGACGTCACATGTTGTCGGTTTTGTGCTAGGTTTAATAAACGAACTATCAAGTGCCGTTTTGACTTCACACGACATTACTTTGGTAGGAAATTTAATTATATCATGCCGTCAGAGCAGCCGACGACCGGCATGCATAAACAACGCAAGGATAAGGACAGGCAGCCTAGAACCAAGCTAGACTCCAAGGCCACTGCTGAGCCTGTCGCCGGTTCTCCGGTTTTCAGTGAGGCACCTACGCAGCCCCTGACAACCGCGGAAATGGAACCCCAGACAGCTTCGGATTCTCAAGTGGAGTGTACTAGGCCATTTCAACCATCTTCATTAGGCCCTTCCGACACCGGAGCAGATGGTGATCCCGGTGCAGTAGACACGCCTTTGGTTTCAGAAGATTTCTTCAGACTGACTACACTCACCATTAAATCTTATGCTAAGCTAAAAACTCCATTAAAACCAAAAAAGACTGTATATCAGTCTACAGTTCAAGGCCCCATGACTAAGAAACAGATGCTTAAGATGGCTGAAGATTTGATTACCCTAATCAGGGGTTCCCATCCCCCTCCTGATAAAAGGCCAAGAAAAGAGGAGGATTATGCTTCCTCTGACCAGGTTTCTATTT
This sequence comes from Protopterus annectens, assembly GCF_019279795.1. Classification (NCBI taxonomy): domain Eukaryota; kingdom Metazoa; phylum Chordata; order Ceratodontiformes; family Protopteridae; genus Protopterus; species Protopterus annectens. The sequence goes on from NC_056739.1 coordinate 488,388,040, forward strand.
CCTCAGATTCTTCTGAGGAACAGGATTACGCTTTTCCCCCTTTTGAAGACTCTGATGCTGAAGACTCTATTCCCTCAGCATCTCCCCCTGAAGACTACTCCTTTGGGTAAACTTTACATACCATGAGGAAACATTTCCACTGGGAAGGCCAGGACTACTCTGATTCTAAGAAAAGGCTCCGAGAGTTTCTTTTACTACCCCAGCACAGACCACCTGCTATCCCTCCAGTTTTAGATATTGTGGATGATGTTTACTTAGAGTCTTGTCTAAATCCAGACTCCCTACCTCCTGCTCCAGCCAAACCAGACAGATACTACAGAGTAGCTGACACACACAAATTCCTTTATAAAAGCCCTCTGGCTGACCCAGAAACAATTTCCCAGGGTCCCAAAGGGGCTAAAGCTTCTATGGCTAAAAATCCTGTACCCTCTGAAAGGGATTCCAGAGCCCTAGACAGATGGAGAAAGAAGATATACACCTCAAAATCCAAAAGAGCGCAGTAGGCAAAAGAGGGGCACTCTGACCAGTTAGCAAAAATCACTCGATTTATTAAATATCCACAAACAGCATCACAAACAGCATTAACGCAGTTCATTCACAATACGCGTTTTCGTCCACATACAACTTGGACTTCATCAGATAACAAATAATTCCACTAATTACATCTTAAATAGTTGAGAATTAAAACATTAACCAATAAACATCATAAAAAAACATTTAAACACACTAATCAGGCTCTCCTAAAAGGCTCATGAATATTAAGTCGCAAGTATATGTAATGTCACCACTAAATGTATAAATATTAAATAAAATAGTGAGGAATTCACTTGTTACATCTTAAATAAATTTCATAATATTTAAAATTAATATATTATTAAAATTATATGTATCATACATGGTTATTAAAATCTAAACTTTTAAAAAGTATATATGTTATATGTATATAAAATTTTTTTGTTTAACATATAAGAATCAATGTATTCAAGTAGATTGGCGCCATCTACTGGCGTATTGATCATAACACAGTCTTTACACTTTGGCAGCCCTTAATTTTAATAAAGGTAAAAGAGAAATATGGTCATTTAAACCAGGTGTTTTCGCTGCTTCCAGAGTTATCTGCCACCACAGTTCCTTATATTCTAACAATTCCTCCCAAGGGCCACCTCTTATATCTCTCTTAACTTGTTCTAATACAAAAAAGAGGAATTTATACCCTTCACATTCCCTAGAGTGTTTGTATAAAGCATTTGATGTTAAGTTGTCAATCTCGCCTTCATTCTTGCTTGATGGGTTCGGAGCCGATCCTCGGCTCCGACTCGGCACTTGCTAAGCTCGAGAGTCACTTTTACCAGCTCGAGGCAGCCCCATATCCCATGATGCAAGGCGGTAAATACCCAGATCTCGTTTGCCGCTTCGCTGATGAGGTCCTCCTTTTACCAGCTCTTGGTAAGTAATTTTTTATTCAGAATTTAGTCACCCCATTCCATATATTTCTCACAGATTATAGTGTATTTGTCACTTTTAGATAGTTTTAGAGTCTCTAACTCCTAGTTTACTGTTTCCCTAGTTGTTTTACTTAGTCGGGCCTTTAATCCTCTCCCATCCCTTCCTGTCAGGGTGTGTGTGTGAGTTTGTTTTCTCCCTTTTTAAGTTAAATTTCTGAGTCTGGGACTGTGTGAGTGTTTGTGTACTTCTCACCATGTCCAAAGAACCGAGGGTCTCAGGCTTCAAGAAGTGTGACTCGTGCGGTCAGAAAATGTCTCTGACAGACGGTCACACTTCTTGTATTTATTGCCTGGGACCTCTCCACCTGCAGGACTCCTGTGCTATTTGTCACTCCTTCAGCCAGAGTCTCCTGCAGGAAAGGAGAAATAAACTAATCTTAAGGGGCTTACTTAAACCAGAGGGCTCCCCGGCCAAGTCTGCTTCGGGTCAGCCCTCTAAGACCTCCAAGGCCCAGGCTTCTGCTACTAAGCCTTCGACCCTGGCTCCAACTGGAGCCGATCTTATTTTGGCTAAATCGGTGCCGATACTTTAACTCCCACATTGGTGTCGGCTCCTAGCGGCTCCGACCATCATGTGTCTAAGGCTTCGGTATCGGCGCCGGCCGGCTCCGATACCATTATTTCCTTGCCTGTGTCGGCTCCGGCTGGAACCGACACATCTTTGACCAGGCTTGGAGCCGATAAGTTGTCGGCTCCGTCTGGAACAGAGGGTTCTTTGGCTCCGATGGCTTCGTCGAGGAAGCGGTCCAGGTCTCCCTCTTTGGAGCCTATACTTTCGGCTTCAGCCTCTCCTCTTCTTTCTGAGCGGAGCCATCGGAGCCGATCTTCTAAGTCTTCCAGGCTCTCAGACCATGATTTGGAGAGAGTGGTAAGCAGATTGTTAAAATCACAGGCACTAGCCCAAATGCTTCATAGTCCGTCTCAAAAGACAACTACTAGCCCACACCCTCTTCAAGTTCCTCCTTCGACTCTCCTCCAGAGCTCGGAGCTGGAGTCTTTTGGAATAGTCACTGCTACGGCTGCGGGGCAGATACCACCCCTTTCTGCTCCTTCAGGTTCTACTCTTATCTCCTCCTCGAGACCTTCCTTGGAGGGATCTGGTGGTCAGGCTTCCCTGGTCTGCTCTGAGGGGGTGAGTGGCATCGGACCCTTGTCCGACCCTGCTCTTCCCCTCGGGGCTTCGGCCTTGGTGAGCTCGGCTCCGACATCTGCCTCGGAGCCTTCCCTTTCGGTGAGCCCGGGAGCCCCTGTTTCTTCAGAACGGGGTCTCTCGGATCTCCCTGGGAGGGGAGCCTTTGAGGTGATGAGGAGTGTACTGGCCCCCGGGCTCAGTCAGCAGTCTATTCCCTTAGCTCCTCCCTCTATGGTGCCTGTAGATATCTCTTCCCACTCTCTTGCTCCTGGACTGAGAGATCCATCGCCTCAGGTTTCCCCACTGGGAAGAACCCCCTCTTCCGAGGAGTCTCCTGATCCGTCAGGAGATCCTCCACGTAAGAGGAAGCACCTAGACTCCCCTGAGTCTACCACTTCAGATACCGACTTAGATGAGTCGGAGGGATCCCCAAGATCCCCCTCTGAGGATGTCTCTTTCTCAGACATCCTAGAACTCCTAAAACAGGGGGGAAACTGGCCCTCCATTAATCCCTCCGAGGATGAGTCGGTATACCTAGAGGCCTTTGGATCTCGACACTCCACCTCCTGGGTGTCTCAGCCTTTCGACCCCCTCATGGAGGTGATAGCTCGGAAGGCATGGGTATCTCCTGATTCCGTGGAACCAGTTCCCAGGAGGCCTTCTAAATTTATTACAGCCCCTACCGAGAAACAATTTCTTACAAAAGGTGTCCCTGTTGATGCCATGGTGGTGGCGGCCACCACCAAAAAGGAACTTGCAGATCCTTCCATACCAGTCCATCCTCCTAACAAGGAGTCTAGGACCATGGACAGGTATGGTAAGCGGATGTTTTCCTCAGCGACCTTTGCCATGCGTTCGCTGAACTATTTATGTCACTTCACCAGACTTCAAAGGGACATCCTTAAGGAATTAGGTGAAGTTGTACAGGATCCTTCAGCTACAGGGGCTCAGGAAAAGATTGCCTCTCAGCTAGGAATCCTTAACTCCATAACCAACTCCTCCATGCGGCTAATTTCTTATGCAGCAGATGGAGCGAGTAGAGCTGCAGGGACAGGAGTGGCTCTTCGGCGTCAGTCCTGGATGCGGCTCTGTAATTTTGCAGACCCCTTTAAGGCGTCCTTCGCAAACTCTCCCTTTGATGGGTCAACATTGTTTGGCCCTCAAGTGAAGGATACATTGACCAGGTGTGAGCAAGATGGCAAGACTCTTTCTGCCGTAGGAGTCTGTTTCTCCACCCCTTCTAGGCCTTATCCTAAGGTACAGAAGGGGGGAAAGATGTGGTTCCGAAAATCTCAGGGAGTCACGCCGGACACACGTGGTCAGTTTACCCCTAGAGGCAGAGGGGGTAATAACAATAGACGCCGCCCTAGGGGCAGAGGGGGTCCGCAGAACCAGGGCAGCAGAGAGCCTCTCGCTGACAAGCCCTTCCAGCATCCCTGAGGTGTTGCCCGACTGTCCACCCTTGGAGGCAGTCGGGGGAAGATTATCGTTGTACCCAGATGCCTGGTTTTCCCTCTCTCAAGACAAATGGGTACAGTCGATCATATCCGAGGGTTACAAGATTCCTTTCGAGGAAAGCCCCTTCCCTCAAAAAGGTTCCCTTCCAGACGTTCCACCCAGTCTAAGGGAAGTTGCAAAACTAGAAGTTTCAAAGCTTCTAAAAAAAAAGGGCCATCCAGCCAGTACCAACAGATCATTTAGGGTCCGGAATCTACTCAAGGTTCTTTTTGGTCCCCAAAAAGACGGGAGACTGGAGACCAATATTAGACCTCAGCAGACTAAACAAGTCTGTCAAAAAGACAAGATTTCGGATGGTCACACTTCAATCGATTTTGCCCTTTCTGGGCAAAGACAACTGGATGTGCTCCATAGACCTTCAGGATGCGTACTATCACATAAAAATCAACAGACGCTCCAGAAGTTTTCTCCGCTTTTGGCTGGGGACCAGTCATTTTCAATTCAGAGCCCTGCCCTTTGGTCTCACTACAGCCCCCAGAGTGTTCACCAAATGCATGGCAGTGGTCATGGCTCACCTGAGACGTCAAGGATTTCAGGTGTTTCCGTACCTCGACGACTGGCTCCTCTCAGCCACCACCAGGCATCAACTTCTCCAAGCCAGAGATTACATCCTATGTCTCTGCAGTCAGTTAGGAATTTCGGTCAATTACGAAAAGTCCTCCTTATTGCCCTGCCAATCTATTACTTTTATAGGCGCAAATTTAGACACTGCTCGGATGTCAGCAAACCTAACAGACCAGAGAATCCTAGATATCCAAAACCATGTGCGGATCATTCTTGCCAGCAAAAAGGTGCAAGCCAGACTGGTCCTGAAAGTATTGGGCCTCATGGCAGCTGCCATCACTCTTCTTCCTTTGGCCCGTTTTTACATGCTTCTCTTGCAATGGATGTTGTTCACCCAATGGTCCTTCCAACAGCTTCCCATGTGTCACCAGATCCTGGTGACACAAACTTGCAAGAACCATCTATCCTGGTGGATTTCCTCTCCCCAAGTCCATCAGGGCAGACCCTTTGTTTCCCCGGCCCCGGTATCCACAGTCACTACGGACGCCTCCCTGATCGGGTGGGGGGGTCATTATCAGGGCAGGATGGTTCATGGGACGTGGCAACCGTTCGAATACCACCTGCACATAAATGTCCTAGAGATGAGAGCAGTGCTTTTAACGTTGCAAGCCCTCAACGACTTTCTTCCACTAGGAACGATTGCAGTTCACACGGACAACATGTCCGTAGTGTGGTACATCAACAAGCAGGGCGGAACCAAGTCCTATCCCTTGTGTCGAGAGGCTCTCAGGCTTTGGCAATGGGCTATCTCCTCTCATCGGTTTCTGGTAGCAATGCATATCCCTGGGAAAACCAACATACTAGCGGACAAATTGAGCAGAGCAATTCTCTTGCCTCACGAGTGGTCTCTCAACCATTTTATAGCGGAGGAGATTTTTCAGAAATGGGGCCGCCCATGTTGCGATCTTTTTGCTACTCCCCAAAACAGCAAATGCCCAGACTTCTTCTCTCTCTTCCCTCTTCCGGGCCATCCCCCCAGAGACGCTCTTACCCAAGATTGGCCCCAGGGACTTCTTTATGCCTTTCCTCCCTTTCCATTGATACCACAGGTACTCCAGAAAGCTACCATTTTGAGAGCCAATATGATTCTCATTGCCCCTTATTGGCCTCGTCAAATTTGGTTTCCGTTCCTTCATCATCATCTTTTGGTGCAGCCGTGGCATCTGGACCCAGTGCCAGATCTTCTGATCCACCAGTCGGGTCAGCTGCATCGGTCCATTCCTTCTCTCAATCTCACAGCTTGGTTGCTCCACTTCCTTCCTTAGCCAGGCTTCCTATGATCTCTAACCCAGTTAGAGATATCATAGTAGCTTCTCTTAAATCCTCTACCAGAAGGATTTACACTAGCAAGTGGAAACGTTTCTCCCTTTGGGCGAAATCGAGGAACATAGATCTCTTTACTGCCCCTGTTCATACGGTTTTGGATTTTCTAGCGGAGATTTTTCACTCGGGTTCTTCATCTTCCACAGTTAAAGTTCAGTTGGCAGCAATCTCGAACTTTCATGTCGGGTTTGCAGATCACAACATTATGTCCCACAAGCTTTGTAAAGCTTTTCTGAAAGGAATTTTTCTCCTGAAGCCTCCTGTCAGAAGCCCTCCACCACAATGGGACCTAAATCTAATGCTGACATCCTTAATTCTTCCACCTTTCGAACCAGCTGCTTCATGTTCACTAAAGTTTCTTTCGTGGAAGACACTCTTCCTGGTCGCTATTACCTTGGCTAGGAGAGTGTCAGAACTTCATGCCCTCTCTGTTCGTCCTCCTTATTTGGTCTTCCACAAGGACAGAGTTTCCTTGAGAACTAATCCATCCTTTTTGCCCAAGGTTGCTTCAAAAACAAATTTAAATCAATCCATTGATCTTCCTGTATTTTTTCCTAATTATTCCAACAGATCTGAACAAAAGTTGCATTACCTAGATGTTCACCGCCAACTCAGATATTATTTGGACAGAACAAAGCAATTCAGAAAATCTGATCAGCTATTTCTTTCTTATGCTGAAAATAAGAAAGGCCTCCCTGTTTCCAAAGTGACCCTATCTAGATGGCTATCTTCTACCATTTCCGACATTTATCAACTTAGGGGCAAACAACTGGGCTCAAAACCAAAAGCACATTGCACTAGAGGCCTAGCCACTTCTACAGCTTTTCAGGCTAGGCTACCCTTAGATACCATTTGTGCAGCAGCCACTTGGGCCACTCCTCATACCTTTGTTTCTCATTACAAATTGGATTTGGCCTCCAGGGATAGAGCTAGCTTTGGTTCCACGGTTCTCAAGAGTCTGTTCCATTGAGCCACCCAGGATAGAGGTGCTAGGGACGCGGTCCCATCAAGCAAGAATGAAGACGAGATTGACAACTTAACATTTAGAAGTTATGTAACTACCATAACGTTCCATGTTAGTTGTCTTCTCTCACCTTCTTTCTTGCGACCCTCCCTCCTGTCCCCCTTGCCTGGACAGACCTTGTTCTCCCTTGTCTCTGGAAGATCTCTTCCTTGGGCACCAGTAGTTCTACAATTTGATTATCTGGTTTCCCCTTACAGCCCTTAGGCTAATTGCTCTTCTTTCCTTAGTGGAAAGTTTTTTTATGCTAGGCAGTTTTCCCTCTAGGTACCAAACGAGATCTGGGTATTTACCACATTGCATCATGGGATATGGGGCTGCCTCGAGCTGGTAAAAGTGACTCTCGAGCTTAGCAAGTGCCGAGTCGGAGCCCATCAAGCAAGAAAGAAGGCGAGAGATGACAACTAACATGGAACGTTATGGTAGGTACATAACTTCTAATTTCTTTAGCTTTTGAAATTTCATAAAGATGTTCATAGATACGTCTCCTCAATACTCTCTCTGTTTTACCCACATAAAATGACTTACATTTTTGACATGATGCAAGGTAAATGAATCCTTTTGTATCACAACCAAAGTTCCCCTTACTTCTAATCCATCTATTTCTACTTTCTAAATGAATTTCCCCTTTGTTCATAATATATTCACATTGGTGGCAACTTCCACATTTAAAAGTTCCCATTTTCTTTCTTCCCCCTATAAAATGTATACTTTCACAATACTTGGTGTTTCCTACATTACTATTTATCTCGAAGATTTTCTTCATATTAAATGAATTTTTATAAACAGTACAGGTACTGTTCCCATTACTTTGCATAACAAAGATACTAGTGAATGGTTGAAAGCAAGTTTTTGCTTTCAAATTGACAAGGGTAACCAACCTGGTGTACCCAACGGAGATTCTTATGCTGTAAAACTGAACAAAATGTCTAAACTGATGTTGAAATACAGAACATTAAGCATTGAAAACGCATATCTTTTAGAATGCATTAACAGGAATATTGTTCCGAAATGGTTAAGGGTTTGGAAATACCCTAATAATGTTCAGGCTGGCTCGGAATTTCATTTAGAATTGTTGGAAGTGTTTAATAAATCAGGCATAGATATTTTAAAGCTTATTATTAAAGAGAATGGTAGAAAACAAGATATGTTAAAAGGGGAAATTGAAGAACTAGATGTACATATTAAGGAAGACTTAATACATGGAATAAGGGAAGAAAAGGATAAGTATTTTAAAGTTAGGGATGATATTGACATGAAATGTAATGATTTAATTAATAGGAAGATGAATAAACTGAAGAGGGATTTAAGTGAATATCAGAATAAAACAAGTTACCCCAAACCACCCTACATGAAATGGGACTTTTTTGGTAATAATAATATAAAACATGATTTTAGTAACAACAAGGATGAGAAAACAAGTAGATGGAATAACTATGATTATAATTATGAATTTCCACCACTAAACAGAGACGATAACTATGATAATCAACAACATTTTAGAAACAGAAATTTTCAGAAGGGGGGGGGGGGAGAAAGGGGAGAGGAAGGTTCTAGATTTACACCACCTACCCCCAAATGTATCGAATGAAGAAATTTCAGTTTTTGGAGTTAAGAATAGTTATGATGACTTCTCTATATACAATTTTAGTGATACCATCTTGACAAAGGAACACTTTAGATTGTTAAGTAAAGGTTTGAAGTATATACCTTATGTTAAGGGGGATCTAACAAAGACATTACTTGATATAAAACTGTTTTTAAGGAAAATAAATTTAGAAGTACTATTCTCTAAGAATAAGACCTCTAACTCTGTATACGACAATAAGGCTTTGGTACGTAGAACCATTTATAACCCGCCCCTTCATCCCCAGATCAGGAATTTGGAAATCATTTTAGAGAAAGAAGTCAGAAATGCACAACAAAAGAAAATATATAGAAACAACCTTAGTCAAACTGAAAATGAGATTTTAAACTCATTGAAAAAGAATGCGGAAGTTAGAATTATGAAACCAGATAAGGGAGGGGGAGTAGTCATTATGGAGAACATTATTTATGAAGGAAAAATGAATGAAATCGTTAGGGATGAAGTGAAATATGCATGTGTGTCAAGGAACGAAGTTAATTTAGCATATCACAAGATAGACATTTTGTTAAAAGATATGTTATATGAAAAAGTAATAGACAGTACAACTTATGACTACTTATACGTAACCAAACCTCGAATACCAATCATTTTCGGTATTCCCAAAATACATAAAAATGTGGAAGACTCACCCCTTAGGCCTATTGTGTCTGCAGATGGATCAGAGACACTACCTTTGGCTAAATACATCCTTTATTTTCACATTCACTCCTACGACAGTACCTCAGAGGGGCTAAGAACATAAGACCGCCCAGGATAGCACCAACACCTACTTGGGATCTCAACTTTATTCTGGAAAAACTTACACTGCCACCCTTTGAACCAGCTTTCTCAGCTGATTTAAAGTTTCTTTCATGGAAAACTGCCCTGCTGCTAGCAATAACTTCAGCTAGAAGAGTCTCAGAGCTACAGGCACTAATGGCAGTGGAGCCTTTCCTCATTTTTCATCAAGACAGAGTCTCTCTCTATGAACTAACCCTTTCTTTATGCCAAAGGTGGAATCCAGTGTGGCCCTAAACCAAACCATTCATTTGCCCACCTTTTTTCCAAATCCCCAGAACAAAGGAGAAAGACTACTGCACTCTTTGGACATTCACAGACAATTACGTTACTACTTGGATAAAACTAAGGCTTTCAGAAACTCTGACCAGCTCTTTGTAGCCTGTGTTGCAGGATCACAAGGAAAAGCTATCTCAAAACAGACCATTTCAAAATGGATAGGACATTGCATACATTTCTGCTACACGCATCATGGGAAACCGGTACCTGCTAGCATTAGGCCCCACTCCACCAGGGCTACAGCTACATCAGCAGCCTTTCTCAGGGGGTGCCAACCAAGGATATTCTGGAAGCTGCAACTTGGATTTCAGTGCACACCTTCACCAAACACTGTCACTTACCTCTATATTTTAAGACTAGAGCTGGTTTTGCCACTGCAGTTTTGTAGGGCCTACTAGCTTCTTCTAACCCTGTTTAACTCCACCACCCATCCTTAGCTTTGGGATTCAACCCAAGTGTGATGACTGCAGCAGGGTAACACAATGAACATAGTACAGTTTTGTACCTACCATAAATGTAGATGTTCGAGTGTTCACCCTGCTGCAGTCCAGGTAACCCTCCCTCCATCCCCTCTGAACTAGCTGGACTTATCCATACCTTTCTATCCTATACAACCTCTGTGGTTTATTTGCTTGTGACTGAAAGTATTGTTTTATTTTTACATGTGTATTTTTATATAGCATTATATATTGCCTACCTATTGGGGGTACCTGACATCTGGGGCAAGAAAAACTGAAGAAAATGGCATCGGATGCCTCTTGTATACCCCTGGCGCACTGACGTCAGAGAGGAAGCGACAGCAACTGACGCCGGACCAAGACTTTGGAACTCTGGCCAACTGCGGGACCGCCTGATGGCAGGATAACCCAAGTGTGATGACTGCAGCAGGGTGAACACTCGAACATCTACATTTATGGTAGGTACAAAACTGTACTTTTCCTATTGCAGGACCCTAAACATCCGCATTTTTTCTTATTTAGACAACTTGATAATTTGTGCAGATTCTCTATCCTGGTACTTGGAGTCCTTAGACAAGGTTGCAGTCCTTCTTCAAATTGAACCTTCAAAAGTCCTTCCTCACACCCTGTCAGTGAATTGCTCTTCTTGGGTATTACATAGACACAATAAAAAGGATTACATTTCTACCAGAAGACAAAGTTCTGACTTACAGGGTGTTGTTCAAAATTCTAGACCTCATGGCATCAGTGATCTTCAGGATACCATAGCCAGACTACACATGAGAAAAAGTTAGTGGTACGTGAAGAATTAGTGGGCCCAGGTCCTTCATCCTTTCGTTTTCCAGGTACTAGTACTGTGATTTGTAAATCATGATGTGCAGTGATGGAGGAATCAACTGTCTCTGAATCCATGAGTGCCTTTCTGTCTTTAGACCCCAGTGCAATCTGTTCAAGTAGACCCTTCACTTTTTCATGGTGTGCTGTGTCTATGGAAGATCAAGTACAAGGCTTGTGGGGTCCTCAGGACAAGCCAAAGAACATAAATGTAAAAGAGATGTTGGCAGTGATTCATGCCTTAAAAGTGCATCACCACTTGTGGACTGTGGGTCCTTTTGTAGTGATCATAGACAACACTGTTGTGATGTGGCACCTGAACAAGCAAAGGGGAAACGGTCATACCCTTTTTGCTGGTTGGCAGTGATGGCAGGGGAACTGGCAGTACAGCATTCAGTGACTCTTCAGGTGTCATAATTCTGTCAGAGAAAAACAGTGGCAGACAGATTAAGCAGATTCTGAACAGAACATCACAGGTGGAAGCTTCATTTATAGGTCTCCCAGGACTTGATCCAAATGTGGGGAACACCTCAAGAAGATCTGTTTGCCTCCTTTAAAAACAGACAACTGAAAAAATTGTGTTCAAGACATTCTTAGAGCCAGGCTTGGTAGACAGATGCTCTTACTATTCCCATAGTCAGAAATGTTCCTGTGTTCATGTCCACCCTTTCCAGTGATTCCCAAGGTACCATCTAAACATTCCAAAAGAATTATCGAAGATAATTGTGGTACTCCCATTTTGGCCCAGGCAAAGTTGTATCTGATATTGTCATTTTCGTTCATTCCTCAACGAATGGGGTTTGGATCTGACCCTCGAATCCGACTCTGCCACTTTCGTTAGATTCTATCATCCAACTTTCAATCTCCTTTCTTACCCATAATGCCCTGGTCTATGTCAATTAAACGAACGCTTGAAATGTCGAACGTCACATGGTCGAGACCTTATGATCGACATTTCAGGTGTTCGAAGATTGACTTTTAACGGTGCCGTATGGTGCAGAATGGGAGACTTTTCCTTTTCTGCACTGAAGTTGAGTCTTGGAGTTGGTATATTTAAGTAGGGTAGTGTGGGGTGCAGGGGGGCTTGCCCCCTGCTCGCACTGTTAAGGTATGCTTTTCTTTTTTTGTTTTTTTTTTTTTTATTATATATTCGAACTTCCATATCGACCATATGGTCTCGAACATATGGTATTCGAAATTTTGGAAGTTCGAATATATAACATAGACCCTAATGCCCCTGACTACTGTGTTACCCATTTGCCACTCTTAAGGATTGGATGTGATTGCGATTTCTCGAATTGGTAATGGATTACTGTCATCGCAAAAGTCAGCTGTATCCAATATGCTGATGACTCTACCCTGATTTGCTCAGCCACATCTCCAGTAGAGTTATGGTCAGCTACCCAGACCACCTTTAATACCATAGAAAACTGGCTTTCTGAACATCGTCTGATCCTAAATCCCAAAAAAACTAAAATGCTGTTATTTTCACCAACACGTAGGTGTACCGCTTTCACCTTTACCATAAAATTAAACAATGGCACAATAATCTCCCCAGACCCAGCTACAAAACTATTAGGTGTCATCATAGACAATAATCTAAAATTTGACCTACATGTTAACCAAACTATCAAAACCATCAATAAAAAACTAGGGTCACTTTACAGAATAAAAGCCTTCCTAACCCCTCCAGCTAAAATTGTCATAGCTCGCTCTCACCTTCTTTCAACCCTTCTGTATGTATCCCCTCTACTCTCGAATTTAAACAAGACTGTCCTTAACAAACTCTAAATTTGCTACAACCACATTGCCAGGTTTGCTACTGGGCTGCCTTTTAGGATACATCATTGCATCAATCTAAATCAGCTTGGGTGGCTTGAACTACCCAGCCTAACCCAGTATAACCAACTGATTATGGCCTATAAAATCCTCTATAATCCGGACAATACTCCTGCACTTAAAAATATTATCACCCCCTATAACAATCCTAGATCGCTTTGATCCTCTAACAAACTACTAATTCAGACTAGCAAAATTAGTAACACAGCCGGTGAGTCTCTCTTTGCAAACTCTGTAAGTAGATCCTGGAACTCTCTTCCAGCTGATATTACCTTACTTTCCACTTTAGGTCAATTTAAAACTAGACTCAAACAACATTTGTCACTTAACTGGCTATGTCAATGTATCAAGCCTGGCTAACTCTCTCTAGAATGTATAAAAATCTGTTAACCAGTTTACTGTGTAATTTAATTTAATCCTGACTTGTTCTCAGGATTAACTGTAACCTGTGGAACTTGTTTAACTTGCTTACTTATGTAATCTCTGTAAATAGTCTGTTTGTAATATGTAATGCTGATATTATGTAATGCTGTATCTGCTTACCCTTGGAGCTTTTCTCCCCGGGCCTCCGCTGAAAATGGACATGCATCCAGTCGGACTATCCCGGTCAACAAATGTAAAATAAAAGTGAAAAAAATTTAATGCATGCATAAACCTAGGATGTTCTTCGTCTTCCCTTGCTGCAGTCCTGACAATTGGGTATAGTCCGCGTCCCAGTCGGCCCGAATACCAGAGTATAAGGCTGACGTCGGTCATGGCGCCTTAGACTGACGTCAGTACGTCAGGGTACTAATGCGCATGACCGGCGTCATTTCCTCAGTCTTTTTTGCCGCATGGTCCGATGCAGAAGCAATTTTGCGAGTGCAGGTTGGCGTTCTGAGATTTTCCGAAACCGGAGTTTCAGACCGAGTACAGAGTTGGCTAAGTAACCCGTTAGAACATTTTGGTTTTTCTTGCCTCAGTATTTAACCGGATGTCAGAAAAAGTGAATAACTGTATTTCTTGTGGGAAGCAGATACCGCATAGGGATTATCATACATTGTGTATACCTTGTTTAGGGCCTGAGCACGACGTTGTTGGTTGCCGCTCTTGTGCTAGATTTAACAAGCGCACTATTAAGAGGAGGCTTGATTGTGCTAGGTTAGTGTTTGGGAAGCGTTGCAATTATACTATGCCGTCGGATGCTCCGGCGCCTGCTTCATCTAAGAAGCGCAAGGACAAAACAGTGAAGTCTAGGGTGAGGAACCGGCAGTCCCGGACGTCGGTCCTTTAGAAGGCTCAGGGGAGCCAGAGGTTTTGCCAGGAGTCTCTATGGAGTCTCAGGCAGATACTTTACTGTTACAGGATGTGCCCTCTCAGGAGGTAGGCCAGGCTGAGGGGGCTTCTCAGGTAACTGTTCTTCCCTCTCTTCCCAAGGTAGTTAGGGCCTCTCCTTCTGTTGCCAAAGCTTCTTTTAGAGGAAGGCCAAGTTCAGCTTCTGTAGGGGCTTCTCCTAGCATTTCGGGCTCTGTGCCTAAGAAACATATGCTTAAAATGGCAGAAGATTTGATTACTCTGATTAGAGGTTCTATGCCACCACCTGATAAGAGGCCTAGGGTGGAACAGGAGTTTGATAGTTTTGAACAGTGTTCACAGGCTTCAGAGTCTTCTGTGGAAGACTTGCAAGAGTTTCCTACTTATTCTGATTCTGATGTGGATGATTCCACTCCTTCAGCTTCTCCTCCTGAGGATTTTTCATTTTCAGAGACTCTTCACTCCATGAGGGAGCACTTTAAATGGGAAGGCCAAGATTACTCTGACTCCAGAAAATGGCTTAGGGAATTCTTGTTTTTGCCCCAGCATAGGCCCTTAGGTATTCCTCCTGAGTTGAATGTAGAGGAGGATGTTTTGCAGAGGCTTCTCTGAACCCTGATTCCTTGCCTCCTGCTCCTGTTAAGCCTGATAGGTATTATAGGGTGCCCGAAGCTCATAAGTATTTGTTTAAGAGTCCCAGGGCGGACCCAGAAACTGTTTCTCAGGGGCCTAAAGGTGTTAAAGCTTCTGTGGTTAAAAATCCTGTACCCTCTGATAAAGAGGCAAGGGCTTTGGATAGGTGGGGTAAGAAAGTTTATACTTCTTCCACTCTAGCCATGAGGGCGTTGAATTGTCAATTTCATATGCTGAAATATCAGAATTATCTCCTTTCACAATTGAAATCTAAGGTGGATGCTTTGGCGGAAGGTATTGAGTGTAAAGAATTGCTGGATTTGGTTCATGTGTCTGAACAAGTGGGTAAGCATTCTTTGCAGTGTGGTTTTGATGCTGTTCAGGCCTCCTCGAGGGTGGCTGCTACTAGTTCTGTTCTTCGCAGACATGCATGGTTGAAGGATCAGAATTTAGCTGAGCATGTTAAGACCAGGATTTTGGATGCTCCTTTACAGTCTGATGTGTTGTTTGGACCGCCTGTGGAAGCAGTTTTAAAGAAAATGGAGGACAAAGCTAAGTCTATGCAGACTGTTAAAGATTTTGCAGGTGCAGCCTCCGAAGTTTAGTAGAAATTGGCCTGCTAAGGGGTGGACATATCCTGCTTATGGTTCCCAGTCTAGGGGTAGGTCTAGACGTGGTAGGGGCAGGGCTCAAGGTTCGTTTAGGCCTAGATCAGACAGTTCACCTGCTCAGACTTCTGGTGAGGGCAGGGGTCAGTCCTTTCGTAAGCAGAACCAATGACCTGCCTTTTCAGCTGCCAGTGGACTCTCGTCTGGCAGCTCCTTTGGGAGGAAGATTGTCTCTTTTCAAAGAAAATTGGGATTTAATCACTCAAGACAGATGGGTGCTGGAGATCATTCATCACGGGTACAGATTTTATTTCCACACAATGCCCCCTTTCAAAGGCATGCCAGATGTTCCTCCTCCACAAAGAAAAGAGGCTCACAAGCAAGTTTCTCAGTTACTCCAGATAGGGGCTATTCAGCCAGTCCCTGTGTCAGAAAGGGGCTTGGATTTTATTCTCGCCTGTTCCTAGTGCCAAAGAAGGGGAACACGTGGAGACCAATTTTGGATTTATCTATCCTCAACACTTATCTGGACATTCCCAAGTTCAAGATGTTGACGTTACAGCAACTGTTACCTCTGCTGGGCAAGGATCACTGGATGGTAACTTTGGATCTCAAGGAAGCTTACCTTCATGTGCCCATAAGGCTAAGTTGCAGAAAGTATCTGCGGTTTCGAACTGGAGATTTTCATTATCAGTTCTCTGCATTGCCCTTTGGCTTATCTACTGCGCCCAGAGTATTCACAAAGGTTCTGGCTCCAGTGATAGCTTACTTCAGGCTTCAAGGCATTCAAATTTATCCTTACTTGGTCGACTGCCTGATTCTGGCCCAAGAAAAGGAACACCTTCTACAGCAACTGGAATATGTCAAAGCAGTGCTAAGATGCCTAGGGTATTCTGTGAACGAAATAAAGTCCAGTCTAGTACCCTCTCAAGACATGTGCTTTCTGGGTGTGAGACTGAATACAGCAGCCCAGATGGCCTTTTAACCCCGGACAAACAAAAGAGTCTGTCACTTTACTTCCATCAACTATCTCATCAGTCCGTGCTGACTGCAAGGACAGTCCTTCAAGCATTAGGGTTCATGGCATCTTGTATTCTGGTGCTTCCCAATGCCAAACTGCATATGAGGAAGCTGCAATGGTATCTCAAAATGTATGGACACAGCACTGCCAAGATTTGGACACTGTCATTCAAATAATACCTTGCCTTCAAAAGGAATTCTTGTGGTGGGCTCAGGAATTTCACCTAAACAAGGGACTCTCTGTGACCCGGCCAGAGGCGAGTCAGATTTTAACGACAGATGCCTCGGACACTGCTTGGGGAGCTCATCTAAATGGAAAGTGGATACAAGACAAGTGGCCTGCCAGACTACAGCATCTACATATCAACATGAAGGAGATGTTAGCAGTCCAGTTTGCATTGATGGCGTTCAAGGAGTTACTTCTTCCAGGGCAGGTGTTGATTCTGACAGACAACACAACTGTCATGTGGTACATCAACAAGCAAGGGGAACACATTCTTATCCTCTATGCAGGCAAGCAATGATTTTATGGGAGACTGCGTTAAGCCTGCAACTGACTCTTCAGGCAAGGTTTCTGCCAGGAGCACAGAACTCCCTAGCAGATGTATTAAGCAGTCAAATCATGGATCCCCACGTGTGGAAACTGGATCTTCATGTATTTCAGAAATTGACAGTGTCATGGGGAACTCCAGACATAGATCTGTTCGCTTCTCCACTAAACCACCAGCTGCCAAAGTATTGCACAAAGGGGTTTCATCACACAGCTTGGAAAGTGGATGCTCTGTCTTTCAGTTGGAAAAACCTTCATGTCTATGCCTTTCCACCTCTACCTCTTCTTCCAAAGGTATTACTAAAGGTCAGACAGGACAGGCCAAGGATGATTTTGATAGCTCCAGATTGGCCTCGGCAACACTGGTACCCACTTCTAAGGAGTCTTGTAAAGAAGCCTCCATGGCCTTTACCTCTGATTCCTCATCTGTTATCTCAGAAGGACGGTCATCTGCTCAATGTCAAGCTTCAATCTCTTCATCTCACAGCTTGGCATATTCTGTGTTGAAGCATGGTAGGTCTCAGCTTCCTCAACAAGTTTTAAATGTGATTATGGAAGCTAGAAGGCCTAGTACTAGGAGAGTGTACGCAGAAAAATGGAAGAGATTTTTATTTTGGAGTACAGCAAAGAATTTGGAGATTTCAGAGCCTAATTTGAGTGTGGCTCTTCAATATCTTACTGAATTATTGGACAAAGGTTTGTCTTTCTCTTCCATAAAGATTCATGCTGCAGCAATTTCAGCTCACTATGATTGTGACCCACCTTTGTTTTCGCATCCTTTGTTCAAGCAGTTCCTTAGAGGGGCAAAGAATATAAGACCCCCACGTAGAGCTCCTACTCCTGCTTGGGATCTCAATTTTGTGTTGGAAAAACTTACTCTACAACCTTTTGAGCCTGCAGCTACTGCTGAATTGAAATATTTGTCATGGAAGACTGCTTTTCTGTTGGCTATTACCTCTGCAAGAAGGGTGTCTGAGTTGCAGGCCCTTATGGCAGTAGAGCCCTTTTTGATTTTCCATAAGGACAGGGTATCATTACGTACTAATCCTTCCTTTATGCCTAAGGTGGTTTCTAGTGTGGCTTTAAACCAAACTATTCATTTGCCTACGTTTTTTGCAGATCCTCAAAATAAAGGGGAAAGATTTTGCACACTTTAGATGTACACAGGCAATTGCGTTATTATTTGAGCAGGACTAAAGATTTTAGGCAGTCTCAGCAGTTGCTTGTTTCTTTTGCTTTAAGTTCACAGGGCAAGCCTGTGTCAAAACAAACTATTTCTAGGTGGATTGGCTTTTGCATTGCATTTTGTTATTCCCATCATGGCAAAGAGGTTCCAGCTGGGATTAGGCCTCATTCCACTAGGGCTACTGCCACTTCAACAGCATTTCTAAGGGGTGGCAACTAAGGATATTCTGGAAGCAGCTACTTGGAGTTCAGTGCATACTTTCTCTAGGCATTATCACCTGCCTATATACTCTAAGACTAGAGCTGGTTTTGCCACAGCTGTTTTACAAGGCATGTTGTCAGCTCCTGCTACTTTATAATTTGCCAGCCTCCCTTACCTCTGCTTTGGGATTCTACCCAATTGTCAGGACTGCAGCAAGGGAAGACGAAGAACATAGTACAGTTTTGTACCTACCATAAATGTAGATGTTCGAGGATTCCCTTGCTGCAGTCCAATTTACCCTCCCTCCTTCCCCTCTGTGTTTCAGGGTGGTTGTGTAGGTGAGTTTACATGCTTATATTTTTTGTATATATTACTGTATATATTGTACATTTTTTTGGTGCAGGTTGTTTTTGGGACTTGTCTTTTTGGGTCTTCTGACATCTGGGGCAAGAAAAGACTGAGGAAATGACGCCGGTCATGCGCATTAGTACCCTGACGTACTGACGTCAGTCTAAGGCGCCATGACCGACGTCAGCCTTATACTCTGGTATTCGGGCCGACTGGGACGCGGACTATACCCAATTGTCAGGACTGCAGCAAGGGAATCCTCGAACATCTACATTTATGGTAGGTACAAAACTGTACTTTTCTTCTCCTTAACTTTTATTTCCCTATTGTTAATTTCTCCCTTACCTCTTTTCTAAACTTTCCTACCACCAAGAATTAAGGTTCTTTTTTTTTTGTAATCTTAGCTACCATTGTTGGTTACCTTTCTCCCTGTTACCTTGGTTTGAGGTATTCTGTTTTCAAACCATTGTTGGTATTAAAACTTTCCTTTTCTTCTATTATAACCATAACAAAAAAAAAAAGTTCCCCTTTTTTCCTTTTTTGAGGGCGCTATTGATTGCAACTTTATGGTATGACTGATAAGCCTACTGGGTTCAAAAAGTGCACTTTCTTTGGGCATAAGATCCCTAACTCTGACACCCACAGGCAGTGTGTTTATTCTCTGGGCCCGGCACACTTGGTCACCTCCTGCTCCATTTGTGCAGTATTTAATGCCAGGGCCATTAACAACAGGAGAAACCAGCTTGTATTAAATGGCCTCATTCCACTTTCTGCTCCTTCTGCTGGTAGTACTTTATCAGAGGCTTAGACCCCCCTGTCATAAATCAAAGGAGCCATCTCCTCAGTCAGCACCTTCATCATAGCCTCCTAAGAAGGTTTCAACGAGTTTGGATCTGAAGTCTTTGGATTCAGAGTCTACTGTTACCAAGTTTCCCCAAGGCACAGATCTGGGGAGGGTCTAGGCCTGCCTTCATCGGGGATTTTGTCTCCAAGGAGATTGGTTGGAGTTTCTCTGGGTCCATCTGCCTTGAAGGTGGTGGAAAGGGCTTTTTCTCTCCACAGAGAACCACCCTCTCACTTCTCAGATCCTACTCCCTTTCCTCCATTGGTTCCTAGCTCTGTGTTGCACAGTCCTATTCCACAGGGGGAGCCAGAATCAATAAGTGCCCAGTCAGTTCCATTAGAAGAACTTCCCCTCTCTTCCGAGACCTCACCTGAACATCTCACAGAGGAGGTTCACTGGAACAGAGCATGTAAAAGGTGACACAGACTCCCCTTTGTAGTTACAGAGGATACTGATTTTGATGAAGGAGAGGGATATGCCAGATTACCACCACTGAATGACATCTCCTTTGAAACAGAAAGGTGATTGGTCTTCCCACTACCCCTTACCAGAAGAATTGGTATTTTTGGAAGCTTTTGGTTCTGGCCCATCTACGTCTTGGGTTACCAACCCCCCACCCCCCAGCAGACAAACTTGTTGATCTAGTTGCCTGACAAGGTTGGAAAGAGCTGGACACCACTGGACTAATTTCAAAGAGACCCAAAATGTTTTTGGCAACCCTGTCTGACAGACCACACTGGAGCAAAGGGGTCCTGATAAATGCTATGATGGTGATAGCAGCAACCAAGAAAGAGCTAGCAAAACAGAGCTCTACTGTCCATCTGCCTAACAGGGAGTCTAGAGTGTTGGACAGGTTTGAAAAGTGAGTTTTTGCCTTGGTAAATTTTTCATTCAGCTTCAGACAGATTTAACTAAGGAGATTTCAAATGCTCTCTCTCCGAGTTCATGTCTGCCGAGGATTTCAGAAGGAAATTGTTGCAACTAGCCATTCTGTTGTCCATATTCAATGCTTCAATGAAGTTGATCTCTGTCACAGCTGAAGACACCTCACAAGCATCCAGTTCTGGCATTGCAACTTTGCAGAACTTTTTAAGATGTCCTGTATTAACGCCCCATTCAATGGCACGGCCCTGTTTGGGCCGTCAGTTAAAGAGATGCAGACCAGCAGTGAAAAAGAGGGAAAGAATCTGTCTGTCACAGGAATCGAGTTTTCTGTACCTCAATGAACCTTTTCTAGGAATCAAAGAGGTTGCGAGAAGATGTGGTTATGCAAATCTCAGGGTCCCTTCCAAGATCCAAGTGGTAACAATTCCTTCAGAGGCAGAGGAGGTCTGTAAAACCAGGGCTTTCAAAACTTTTTCTTGGATAGGCCTTTTCAGCACTCCTGAACCATTGCTCAACTGTTCAACTCTGGAAGCAGTTGGGGTTGATTGTCTTTGCACCCAGATGCCTGGGCAAGTATAACACAAGATACGTGGGTGCTAAGCATAATATGCAAGGGTTATTACATACCATTTTCCCTTCTTCCATCTCACAAAAGGAAGAAACTTACTGATGTTCCACCTAGTCAGAGGAAGGCAGCAGCACAAGAAATCCTAACTCTGCTAGTCAAAAGAGTCTTCCAAATGTCCTTCTAGACCAGATAGGATTTGGAACTTATCCACGCTTCATTTTAGTGCCAAAAAAAATGGGGACCTCAGACCCGTTTTTGATCTAAGCAACTTAAATCAGTTTGTAAAGAAAGCAAAGTTCGAATGGTCATGATTCAGTACATTCTACCATTTCTACACAAGGAGGATTGGATGTGCTATATAAATCTTCAGGACACATGCCATCATATCAAAATAGACAGGCAATCCTAACAACATCTTTGTTTTCGGCTGGAGGACTGGTCATTACCAGTTCAGGACCCTGCCCTTTGGACTCACCACAGCCCCCACTGTGTTTACTAAGGGTGTGGCATCTCATTTGAGATTCAAAGGATTCCAGGTGTTTCCATATCTAGATGACTGGCGCCTTAACATCCCCTCAAGCTTCTCCTTCTGCATGCCAGGGACTATTTGCTCCAAATTTGTAATTCTTTGGGCATAACAATAAATCTTGCCAAGTCAAAAATCATGCCAATGCAGATCCTGAAGTTTATTGGCGCTATGGTAGACACAACAAAACAAATAGTCTCTTTACCTCAACATTGTATCTTCATGATAAATACTCAGACTCATTTCCTCCTTGCTCATTCAGCTCCTCCAGCAAGATCAGTACTGCAGGCATTAGGTTCCATGGCAGCAGCCATTGTATTACTTCCTTTGGCATACTTCTTTATGCGGGTTCTCCAATGAACTTTAGCTGTACAGTGGTCCAGTCTATATCAAGCCCTAACCTGTCCAGTCAGACTCACCCCAGTTTGCAGAAGACGCATCAGATGGTGGGTGCATTTGAGCGATCTACGTCTAGACAGACCCTTTGTCTTACCAGCCCCTACTGCCACAGTAGTCATGAATGGTTTTCATTTGGGGTGGGGGGCATTTCTTGAGAAGAACAGGCCAAGGCACATGGTCCCCCCAAGAGACCAAGTTGCATATCAATTTACTGGAGATAAGAGCATTCTTTATAGCATTGCACGCCTTTCAAAATGCTTTTCCTTTCAGGACTATTACATTTCAAACTGACAACACGTCTGTAGTCTGGTACATCAACAAACAAGGAGGAACTCGATCTTAACCCCTTTGCAGAGAGGCCATGCGAGTATGGGAATGGGCAATCTCTTCAGACTGCTTTCTAGTTGCGACACACATTAAGGAGAAAAACAACGTGTTAGCAGACAACCAAAGCAGATCCATACTGATGCTCCAGAAGTGGTTTCTCATTCAGTCTATGATGGAGATGTTCTCCCGGTGTTGGGCCAACCTTGCTGCGACCTGTTTGCCACCTGCCTCAACAAAAAGTGCAGCAGGTTCTTTGCTCTGATCCCCCTTGAGGGAGTCACCAAGAAATGCTCTATTTCACGCTTGGCCCTTGGGTTTTCTTGTTCACCCCCCCACCTTCCCCTGATTTCAAAATTTTTACAGAAAGCAAGCAAGATGAAGAGATGAGTGATCCTTATTACCCCCCTCTGGCCTCTGCAAATATGATTCATGTTACTATGGTCTCATCTTTGATATCCTCCATGGATAGTGGAGCCAACTCTAGATATCCTGTCACACCCATCAGGGATCTAACATCCCAACATTCAAGCCTTAAGAGTAACCACATGTTTTTTGCATTCTAGTAATAAGACAGTCCAGGCTTTCTTCTGCTGTACGTTGTTTTATTTTGGTTTCTCAAAAAGTATACAAAAGTAAATGAAAAGATTCTCCCTTTGGCTCTGAATAAAGACATTGATTACTTTTCTGGCCCAGTCTCTGTGATTCTCTAATTCTTAAGAACTCGTTCTCAGGAAGGAGCTAATTTTTCCTAATTAAACTTCAACTAGCAGGTAATTCCCATTTTCATACGGGGAACAGACATATGTCTCTGACTTCTAGAATCTTTTTTCTAAGGTTTCCAATAAAAGATACCTCACCACCTTGGGGCCTGACAGTTGTCACTAGAAGGCCTAATGCAGATTTCTGAGCCTTCAGCTATATCGGATCTGAAGTTCCTGTCATGGAAAACAGTGTTATTAGTAGCCATCATATCTGCAAAGAGAATTTCTGAATTCCAGGCTCTATCTTCATACATAACTTTTCATAAGGATAGGGTCTCCTTATGGATTAACCCTTCCTTTTTACCTAAAGTTGCTTCTGAGAATAACGTTAACCAATCCATCTGTTTACCAGTCTTCCTTCCAAATTTTTCCAGTAAAGGAGAGTATATGCTACACCTTCTTGATGTACAAAGACAATTATGTTTTTATCTTCATAGAGCAAAGCAATTCCAAAAATTAGACCAGCTTTTTGTTTCTTTTTCTCCAAAAAGACTGGGTTATTCAGTATCTAAAGTCACTCTAGCAAAATGGATAACAGACTTTATTTTGTGGATTTATTCCTACAAAGACTTGACAATACCTAAACCTCCCAAGGCTCATTCAGCCAGATCCATGGCCACATCATCTGCTTTTTGGTCAAGAACATCTATTGACAGTTGTACTGCAGTTACGTGATCCAATGGTCATACTTTTGTTACTCATTACAAGCTGGATATTATTTCTAGAAACAGAGCCTCCTTTGGTTCTGCGGTACTCCGGAATATCCCTCCATGAGGGCTACCCAAGATCAATGTAGCTGGAGACTCTGTCCCATACACTAAGGAGGAATGAAAAGGACATCAGATTTAAAGTTATGTTCTTACCATAACTCGGTATCTGTGTTTTCCAGTTTTATTCTTCCTCAACTTCCATCCTATCCATCCCCCAGTCAAAGCTCCTGGAGAGACCTATTGGACTCTATTGGGACCTCAGTCAGAATCAGGGAGCATCTTGGATTGTCTGCTCCGAGAGTTTTGGCTCTGGTTGGACTGTCCTCAACTTCTGCTGTTCCTTCTGCCTTCGAGGTGGTGGAGAGGGTTTTCTTTCACCCAAGAGCAGTTTTGATTCTTGTGCCTTTTGATCCATTCCCTGTTCCCTCTTCAAATCCTGTGTCTTAGTCTACTCATCCTACACCTCCAGCCTGGGTGAGCTTCCATGCGGTTCTGCCAGGGAACTCCCCACTTCTTCTGACACCTCTCCAGAGCACCCCACTGAGGAGGTTCCTCAGAAGAGGTCATGCAAGAGGAGGTACTTGGATTCCCCACAGGAGACCCTCACGGAAGACACCAATTTTGATGAAGGGGAAGGTCGCCTAGATCTCCACCTGAGGATGTCTCGTTTGGAGACATCTTAGAGATCTTTCACCAGAAAGGTGGCTGGTCTTCCCCAAACCCTTCCCAGTTAGAATTGGTGTTCTTGGAAGCCTTCGGGTCTGGACCATCTGTGTCTTGGGTTACCCCATTACTCCACATGTGGATGAATTTAGATCTGGTCTCCTGCAAAGCATGTGCAAGGAATCCGACTCCATGGAACTGATCCCCAAACACCAGGACAAGATTTTGAGAGCTCCCTCAGACCGACAACACTGGACCAAGAGAATCCCTGTAGATGCCATGGTTGTTACGGCCGCCACTAAACAGGAGCTGGCTGAACAGAGTTCCACTGTCAATACCCCTAATAGGGAGGTTAGGGCATTGGACAGGCTTTAGAAGTGTGTGTATGCATCAGCGACCTTTGTCTTATGGTCACTGCATTGTCTGGAACATTTCACTAGGTTACAGAGAGACTTAGATAAGAAACTCTCTAACGCAACCTTTGGGTCCATGTCTGCAGCGGAACAGAAGTCTTTATCCTCACAACTGGCCATCTTGCAATCCATTACTAACGCATCTGTGATGTTAATCTCACATGCAGTTTAAGATTACTCACAGGAGGGGGAGGTTCAGGCATAGCCATTAGGAGATTTGTCTGGATGCGGTTGTGTGATTTTGCGGAGCCCTTCAAGGCTTCATTCATTAATGCTCCTTTTGATTGATCTTTTTTGTATGGGTCAACAGTTAAAGAGAAACTCTTCTGCAGTTAGAAGGATGAAAAGACCTTGTCTGCTGTGGGAGTCTGCTTTTGTACCCCTGCAGAGACCCTTTTCTAGGAATCAATGCAGTGGTAAAAAGTTGTGGTTCTGGAAATCTCAAGGACCTTTCCAAGAGTCATTCAGAGACTTTCCCCAGGGGGGAATAGCTACAACAAATGACGATGGCCATATCGCAGATGGTGCCCACAGAATCAAGGGTCTCAAGATTCCTTCTCGGACAAATCCTTTTTGTGCTCCAGAAAGGTTGCCTGACTGTCCCTCTCTGGATGGCAGTTGGGGGCACTTGTCCTTGCACCTAAAAGCCTAGAATAGCCATCACAAAATATTCTTGGGTGCAAAGGATCCTATCCGGAGGATACTTCATTCCCTTTTTACATCTTCCTCAGAAGAAAAGAAAATGTTTCCCTGATGTTCCACCCAATCAGAGGAGTTAGTAGCTCTAGAGATTCAAAAGCTGCTGGACAAGAGTCATCTAAGAGGTCCCCCCAGACCAAAGAGGATCCAGAATTTACTCAAGGTTCTTTTTAGTGACAAAGAAAACAGGGAACCTATGACCCATTTTGGATCTCAGTTATCTGAACCAATTGGTAAAGAATTTCAAATTCTGGATGGTCACGGTTCAGTCCTTTCTGCCTGCCCTGCAGAAAGACTACTGCATGTGCTCTGTCGATCTTCAAGATGCGTACTATCACATTAAAATGAACAGACACTCTCAAAAATACCTATGCTTCTGACTGGGAGCCAGTCATTATCAGTTCAGAACCCTGCCCTTCAGTCTCACTGCAGCCCCCAGGGTGTTCACCAAATGTATGGTAGTGGTAGCAGCTCATTTAAGACTGCTCGGATTCAGAGTGTTTCCTTACTTAGATGACTGGCTCCTTACCGCACAAACTAGGCATCTTCTAGAAACAGCCAGGGATTACTCACTGCAGTTATCCCACTCTGTGGAAATTACTATCAATTTGAACAAGTCACAACTCCAACCAATTAAAGTCTTGGAGTTTGTCGGGGCTCATCTAGATACAGTCAAGCGTTTAGCTCTTCTGCCTCAAAACAAAGTTCTTACTTTGAAATCCCATGTGAAACAGTTTTTTCTGACCCTTCTCCCCAGCAAAAATGGTACTGAAACCCTAGGGTTG
Organism: Protopterus annectens; assembly: GCF_019279795.1. NCBI lineage: Eukaryota > Metazoa > Chordata > Ceratodontiformes > Protopteridae > Protopterus > Protopterus annectens. The sequence goes on from NC_056739.1 coordinate 488,414,357, forward strand.
ATGGCTGCTGCAATAACTTTAATATCCACTGCTAGTCATCATATGAGAATTCTTCAATGGACTCTTAACAGTGCAATGGCCTTTTCATCAACATCCCTTACTGCATCTGATAAAATTATCTCAGGTTTGCAGAAAATTCCTACTGTGGTGCATACTCACCAAAGAAATTGGTCAAGGGCGTCCATTCCCCCCCCCCCCCCAAATACCACTTTGACCACTGACACCTCACAGCTGGGGAGGGGGGCATTATGTGGGACGGACCATGCAAGGCACCTGGTCCCCAGAAGAAACCAGTTGGCATATAAGTGTCCTGGGGATGACATCGATAGTTCTAGCATTGCAGGCCCTTCACAGCTCTCTTCCACTAGGAACTATTGCTATACAAATGGACAACATGTCGTTAGACTGGTACATGAACAAACAGGAGGGAACCAGATCCAATCCCCTGTGCTGAGAATCAGTGAAGGCTTGGCAGTGGGCAGTCTCTTCCAACCGCCTTCTTATAGCAATGCACATACTGGGGAAATCCAGTATCTTAGCAGACAAGCTCAGCAGGACCATCTTGAGTGATCTCTTAATCACTCAGTGGCAAACATGATCTTCCCCAAATGGGGTCAGCCATCTAGTTGCTTCTCCCCTCAACAACAAATGCAGCAGGTTCTTTGCCCTAACTCCCTCTCAAGGACATTCACCAAGAGAGGCTTTAATCCATGTTTGGCCCTCTGTTCTCCTTTATGGTTACCCTCCCCTGCCTCCAATACCAAAGTTTCTTCAGGAAGTGCTCTGGTTGAAGAGCAAAGTAATCCTCATTGCCCCCTACTGGCCTCGGCAAGTGTGGTTTTCCTTCCTATGGTCTCACCTAGTATGTCCTTCTTGGACACTAGGCCAGTCCTTGTTTCACACACACCAGAAATGATTCATCTGGATATCGCAGACCTCAAGTTGACTGCATCGTTTCTCCAATTCCAATAATGGTTGGTGCTCCAGGATTTCCTCCACAGTTTGCAGAATTCTTGTCTCATCCCACAAACCTTCTACTAGGAAGATTTATAAGACTAAATGGAAAAGGTTTTCTTTTTTGGGGTCAGCAGTGAAAGCTGGAACCTTTCACCGCTCCATTCCCAGCTATTTTAGATTTCCTTGCCATCTTTCAAGACGGAGCAAGCTTCTCCACCATTAAAGTTCAGTTACCAATTACCACATTAGCGGTGATGGTTTTCCTTTGGCTTTATTTGGGTTATGTAAGAGTTTTCTGAAAAGTACCTTCTTACTGAGACCTTCAATTAGGGGCCCTTCTCCACCTAGGGCTCTGACTTTGGTGCTTCCACCTTTTCAACCTTCAGCTAAAGTAGACCTTAAGTTTTTTTTGGAAAATGTTTTTTTTTTTTTTTCTGGTGGCTATAACTTCAGCAAGATGAGTATCTGAACTCCAAGCATTCTCTTCTAAACCACCATATTTGATTTTTCACAAAGATAAGAGTTACCTTGCATACTAACCCTTCTTTTCTACCAAAAGTTGCCTCGTATCAACAAAGTGATCGATTTACCAGTTTTTTTCTCTACGTTTGACAGTAAAGGAGAATATACCCTTCGCCTTTTAGATGTACGTAGGCAACTTTGTTTTTACCCTCACAGGACTAAGGAATTTACAAAAACTGATCAATTATTTGTCTCCTTTTCTAGTACTAAGATGGGAAGTCCATTCCCAAAAACTAGTCTAGCCAATTGGATAAAGGATTGTATTTCTTATGTTTATTTTTTAAAAGGTTTAACCCTGAAAAAAAACGACCAAAAGCTCATTCAACTAGGTCAATGGCTACATCAGCTGTCTTTTGGTGCAGATCCTCCATTAATGATATTTGTGCAGCTGCCATATGGTCTAATGCTCATACTTTTATTTCTAATTACAAATTGGATATAATCTCCAGAAACAGAACTGCATTGATTTCTCCAGAACATCTTTCCATGAGGGCCACCTAAGGTTAGTGTAGCTGGGGCCTCTGTCCCATTCATTGAGGAGTAATTGAATATAACAGCATCAAATATAAAAGTTATGTACTCACTATAACTATGCATCTGTGTTGTCCATTTTCATTCTTCTTCAACTTCCCTCCCACCTTCACCCATCCATGCCTTTGGGAGAGACCTAATGGAATTTGTTGATAGGAACCGTAGTTCCTGTTTGAGCTCCTCATCTTTTTACTGTCACTCTTCTGTCATATTAGGTTAAGATACTATATATTGGTAGTGTATAATAGCAGCAAATTTGATCTGAGGTAACACTGTAGTCAGGGGCATTATGGGTAAGGGAGGAGCTCAAGAGTCAGATCCTAGAATCTAAAGAAAGTGGCTGAATCAGATCCGAACCACATTCATTGAGGAAGAATGAAAATGGACAACACAGATGCATAGTTATGGTGGATACATAACTTTTATTTCTCACTTCTGATGGAATTGGCCAAAGACAGTTATCGTAGTCTTCTCCAAAGAATCGATCTAGTCACACAGCTTCAGGGTCAAATGGTAGACCCCAACTTATAGTAATTGCAGCTGATAGCCTGAAAGATTTTAATCTGATGTTGTTAATCCTTACTAGTGGGTTATCGGTTCCATCCTCGGAACCGAGCCGGCCAATATCAAGCTTGCTTCAGCCAAAAACTCTCGAGCCAAGGTCCTACCCAGAATGATCTGCTCCCAGTTACCTCAGATCTCGTTTGCCACATTGCTGTACAGCCCTGTCAAGCCACTCTCTCAGCTAAGTGTCTAATTTTTGAAAGTTTTATACATTCTTCTTACTTTAAATAATTTCAAATAGTTTCTACTAGTATTTTCCTACCCTATTAGTCTTTTCCCTTTCTTACCCTTTTTCTTACCTTTGAGGTAATTCTTCATTACCATCATTGGTAATCCTTCCTTTTCTCTTCTTCCCTTTTGGGTACTCTTTCTTCTTCTTTTTGGTACTCTTCTTCTCCACATCATGTCGGATAGGAAAAGTAGCGTTGGTTTCAAGCAGTGTAAGGATTGTGGCCGTAAGTTACCACTTTCCAATGGCCATGACTTATGTCTCTACTGTCTGAATGTCTCTCACCATACTGTAAATCCCCCGTGTGGGATTTGTAAACATTTTTCTGCCAGGACTCTTAACGAGAGGAAGAATAAGTTAATTTTGAAAGGTCTTCTCAAGTCTCCTTCCTCTGAGGCTATTTCTGGGTCGGTGGACTTCACCCCCTCCTGTTAAACCCCATAAGAGGCGTTCTTCCTCTTCATCATCGAACTTCACTCCCCTCTTCTCCCTCTGGAGATCATAGGGAGTAGACTCATAAGAAGGTGAAATTGATTACTACTTTGGCGCTGCCACCTGTGACCCTGTCTGCTCCAGGCTCTGCACCGCCCCAAATGATTCTGGCCCCAGCCATGTCTTCCTTATCAATCCCGGCATCGGAGTTCCTGGTGCAGACAACTACGGCTCCAACAGTTCCGTCGCAGCCCTTACTGGCACCATCCATGCAGATACAGTCCCCTTCGGCATGGTTGATACAATACCCTTCGGCTCCGGCTATGACTTTTCTGCACTCCACGGCACAGACATTTTCGGCACTAACATGATGTTCATCGTGTTTCACTGTTGCAGTCATTACTCTTGGGTTATCCTGCTGGCAAGCTATCCTCAGTCGGCCAGAATTCCAAAGTCTAGGTCCGGCGTCAGTTGCTGTCGCCTCCTCCCTGACGTCAGTGCGCCAGGGGTATAAAAGATGCAGCCAACGTCATTTTATTCAGTCTTTCTTGCCGCCTGGTGCCCGAAGCAAAAGCAGTTCGCAAGTGCCGGTCGGCCAACTCCTGAGATTTTCAAATACGAATTTCAGAACCGAAGTCTTCATAAAGCTAAGTACCCCATTGGGGAAACTTTTTTCTTGCTCCAGACCGATGTCAGAAAAAAGTTAATTGTATTTCTTGTGGGAAGCAAATACCTCATAAGGATTTTCACTGTTACTGTATTCCTTGTCTTGGCCCCGATCACAGCATTGCTAGTTGTCGGTTTTGTGCTAGATTTAACCAATGCACTGTTAAGCGTCGGTTCGATTTCGCATTTCATTATTTTGGCCGAAGGTTTAATTATATAATGCCATCGGAACAGCCGACGACCGGAGTTTACAAAAAACGCAAGGACAAGGTAAAGGATAGGCATCCGAGGTCCAAAACCAACGAAGAATCCTCTGTTAGGCCAGTCGCCGGTTCACCGGTTCTCAGTGAGGCGCTTTCACAGCCCCTGGCGCCAGCTACCTCAGAGCCACAGGCCGCTTCTGACTCCCATGTGGAGCCGACTGGGCCTCTGGATACTCAAGGTATTGGACACTCGGAAATCATTCCCTCAGATGGGTCCGGAGCCGCTGAGCAGGCATCGGCTTCTGAGAGTGTTTTCAGACCTACTCGGTTATATGTTAAACCATCTTCAGCTACAAAGACTAAAGCAGCTCTAAAGACAAAGAAACAAGTACAGCATTCTCCAACTCAGACTACCATGCCTAAAAAACAGATGCTTAAAATGGCCGAAGACCTAATTACTTTGATCAGGGGTTCCCATCCCCCTCCTGATAAGAGGCCTAGGCAAGAGACTGAATATGATTCTTCTGATCAGGTTTCTATTTCCTCTGATTCCTCTTCTGAACAGGATTATTCTTTGCCTCCCTATGAGGATTCTGATGCTGAAGAATCCATTCCTTCAGCCTCTCCTCCTGAGGATTATTCTTTTGGGGAAACCCTGCATACCATGAGGGAGCATTTCCACTGGGAGAGCCAGGATTACTCTGAATCAAAGAAAACGCTCAGAGACTTTCTGTTACTTCCACAGCACAGACCCCTTGCTATTCCACCTGTTCTAGATATTGTAGATGGTGTATTTTCAGAGTCCGGCCTGTCCCCTGACTCTTTACCCCCTGCACCTGCTAAACCAGGCAAATACTACAGGATCCCGGAATCTCATAAATTTCTATATAAGAACCCCGCTGCTGACCCAGAAACTATATCTCAGGGTCCCAAGGGGGTCAAAGCTTCCACTGCAAAAAACCCTGTCTCCTCTGATAGGGATTCTAGGGCACTGGACAGATGGGAGAAAAAAGTTTACACTTCTGCTACCCTGGCTGTAAGGGCTTTGAATTGTCAATTTCATATGCTTAAATATCAGCAATACTTAATGTCTCTGCTTAAACAGAAAATGTTGACAAATACTGAATGTTCAGAGAACAAGGAAATTGCAGGATTTATTGCATGCAGCTCAACAAGTGGGAAAGCATACTTTGCAATGTGGTTATGATTCACTGGAGGCCTCTTGCAGGGCCGCTGTTACAGGTTCTGTTATTAGAAGGCATGCTTGGTTAAAAGAACAAAATCTGCCCGATCATGTTAAAGCAAAATTATTAGATGCCCCATTACATCATGATACTTTGTTTGGTGCTAAAGCAGAGGAGGTGTTGAAGAAAATGGAGGATAAAGCGAAATCTATGCAGACAGTTAAGGATTTCTTACAGGTACAGCCATCCAGGTTTAGCAGGAACTGGCCTTCTAAAAATTGTTCCTTTCCAGTGTCAGACAAACCACAAGGAGGCAGATACAGATGACCCAGAGGCAGATCTCAGCCCCAAGGCTCATACAGACCTAAACAATGGGGAGCTCCTACCTCCAAAAGCAGAGAAGACAAATCACAACCTTACAGGAAACAGTCACAATGACTTTCCTCTGCCAGATCCAAGCACTTTCCTTTTGGCAGCCCCCTTAGGGGAAAAACTAGCACTTTTTTTTATCAAATTGGCAAAAGGTTACCAAAGACAAATGGGTCTTGAACATAGTGTCCCAAGGCTACAGGTTCCATTTTCACACCCTACCAAGGGCAAAAGGCATGCCAGACCTGCCACACAATCAATGGGCAGAGGCGCAAAAGCAAATTTCAGCCCTCATGGACATGAGGGCCATTCAGCTAGTACCACAACAAGAGCAGGGGCAAGTATTTTATTCCAGACTTTTCCTAGTACCCAGAAAGGACAAAACCTGGAGACCAATACTGGACCTGTCTATTCTAAACATGTTTCTGGAGGTTCCAAAATTCAAGATATTGACTCTACAGCAGCTGCTGCCCATGCTGGACAAGAAGGCTTGGCTGGTAACTTTGGACCTAAAAGAGGCATACCTGTATGTCCCAATCAGACAATCTTGCAGAAGATACCTCAGACTCATAGCTGGATCAATGCACTACCAATTCTCTACACTGCCCTTTGGCTTATCTACTGCACCCAGGTTCTTCACAAAATGCCTGGCACCAGTAATTGCATTCTGCAGACAGAGAGGAATTCAAATATACCCCTACTTGGACGACTGCCTTATTCAAGCAGAGAACAACGCGACATTCTTCTACAGCACCTGGCGTTTGTAAAAAGATTAATAATTTGCCTAGGGTACACAGTAAATGAAAATAAATCAAAACTAGTACCCTCTCAAGAGATAATATTCCTGGGTGCAAGCTTAAATACAACTGCCCAGATGGCTTATCTCACGCCAGACAAACAAAAGCAACTGACTTATTACTTCAATAATTTGGCAACATACCCAGTTAACTGCAAGGAAAATCCTGTAGTCCTTGGGTTTCATGGCATCCTGCATTCTACTAATTCCATATGCCAGACTGCATATGAGTAAACTACAATGGCATCTAAAAAGTGTTTGGACTCAGCATTGCCACAACCTGGAGACAGTAATTACCCTCATTCCCTGCCTGTAACAGGAGTTTCGATGGTGGGCAGAGGCCTTTCACCACAACAAGGGTCTGCCATTCACTTTGCCCACAGATAGACAGACACTGACAATGGATGCATCAGGTTATGCCTGGGGGGCTCATATGGCAGGAAAATTTATTCAGGGCACATGGCCTGCAAGCCAGATGCATCTTCACGTCAATCAAAAAGAGATGCTAGCTGTTCAGAATGCCCTGACAGCCTTCAAGGATCTGCTTCATCCAGGACAGCTACTGATAAAGACAGACAATTCTACGGTCATGTGGTACATAAACAAGCAGGGAGGTACACATTCCTATCCCCTCTGCAGACAAGCAATGACCTTGTGGGACACAGCATTGACTTATCAGGTTCACCTGCAAGCACAATTCCTGCCAGGAAAAACAAATACTCTGGCAGACAAACTAAGCAGAAACCTCATGAATTCCCACAAGTGGAAACTGGATCCACAAGTCTTCAGCATGATAACAAGGAAATGGGGATGCCCAGACATAGATCTATTTGCCTTCCCTCACAACTACCAATTACAGAGATTTTGCAAAAGGATTTATCACATGCAAGCATGGAAAGTGGACACCCTATCCTTAAGCTGGAAAAATCAAACAGTATATGCCTTTCTTCCACTGCCTCTCCTTCACAGGGTACTCCTAAAGGTCAGACAAGAGAAGCCAAAAATGATACCGATTGCACCAGACTGGCCACGCCAGCACTGGTACCCAATCCTAAAGAGCTTGTCTCAAGGTCCAGCATGGATTTTGCCTCAAACGTCTCACTTGTTGACCCAACAAAACAATCAGATCCTGCACAGCCAACTCAGGACCTCAAATCTGGCAGCATGGCGGATACTGTAGCCATTCAGAACAATTTTCTTTCTAAAGCTGTTATGGACGTTATATTGGAGGCCGGGAGGCCCAGTACCAGAAAATCTTATGCAGAAAAATGGAAGAGATTCTGTGCTTGGAACCAGGAACAAGGCATTGACACGTATGTACCAAATATCCCTCAGATTTTACAATACCTAACTGAGATGCTGGACAAAGGCCTTTGTTTCTCATCAATTAAGATTCATGCCTCTGCCATTTCAGCCCATTACAATACGGAACCACCTATCTTTTCTCATCCTTTAATAAGGCAGTACCTCAGAGGGGCCAAAAACATCAGGCCTCCAATGAGGGCACCAATTCCCGCATGGGACCTCAATTATGTCTTGGAAAAACTCACTCTGCCTCCTTTTGAGCCAGCTTCAACAGCAGATATAAAATTCTTATCCTGGAAAACAGCTCTGCCCCTAGCAATAACCTCTGCAAGACGAGTATCGGAGTTACAAGCAGTCATAGCTGTGGAACCTTTTATCATTTTTCATCCAGACAGGGTTTCTCTAAGCCAAACCCAACATTTATGCCTAAGGTGTGGTGTCCAGTGTGGCCCTCAACCAAACCATTCAGTTGCTTACATTTTATCCAAACCCACAGAACAAGGGTGAGAAAATTCTGCATTCTTTGGACATACACAGACAGCTACGCTTCTACTTGGACAGAACTAAAGCTTTCAGGAAGACTGAGCAACTTCTAGTGTCATATGCTTCAGGGTCACAAGGAAAGGCTATCTCTAAACAGACTGTATCTAAATGGATAGGCCATTGCATCCGTTTCTGCTATTTTCAGCATGGCAAATCAGTGCCCAAGGACATTAGGCCTCATTCTACCAGAGCAGCAGCCACTTCAGCAGCTTTCCTCAGAGGAGTACCAACCAAGGACATCTTAGAGGCTGCAACTTGGAGTTCAGTGCACACCTTTACAAAGCACTACCACATACCTCTTTACTTTAAATCTAGAGCAGGCTTCGCCACTGCAGTTCTGCAGGGCCTCATAGCCTCCCCTAATCCTATTTAGTCCAGCCACCCATCCTCAGCCTTGGGATTCAACCCAAGAGTAATGACTGCAACAGTGAAACACGATGAACTTAGTACAGTTGTGTACCTACCATAAATGTAGATGTTCCAGTGTATTCCCTGTTGCAGTCCAGGTTACCCACCCACGATCCCCATTTTCTTTGCTGGGACTTATCTGTACTCTATTCTATACAACCTATGTGGTGTATTTGCTTACAGATGAAGAGAATGTTTATTTTTTGTGCATGCATGCTTTATTGGCATACCTTTCAGCCTCTCTATTTGGGGGCACCTGACATCTGGGGCAAGAAAAACTGAAGAAAATGACATCGGCTGCATCTTTTATACCCCTGGTGCACTGACGTCAGGGAGGAGGTGACAGCAACCGACGCTGGACCTAGACTTTGGAATTCAGGCCGACTGAGGGTAGCCTGCCAGCAGGATAACCCAAGAGTAATGACTGCAACAGTGAATACACTCGAACATCTACATTTATGGTAGGTACACAACTGTACTTTCTTTGGTGCAGTCCTTCTCAGCACCATCCTTATTACCGGTGCAGACACTTTTCTCGATGGCACCGTACCCATTGGGGCAAACTTTGGCCTTTATGGTGCAGACACCTTCAACTACTATGGCACTGATGTCGGCACAGACTACTTCCACACCGCTTTCTTTGGTGCAGACATCTTTGGTTCCAGGCTCTGCACCTATTGAATTAGCAAGGACCAAGTATTCCCCTTCATTGGATCCATTTGCTGGCAGTCAATACAGTCCTTTCCTAGAAAGGCCAGAATCGCCATCAGCTTTTTCCATGAGGTCCACCAAGAGTCTTTCTGAACAAGATGTGTTGCGGCTTGTTGACCATTTGCTTGTAGCCAGAGGTCTTTCTCAGCCGTCAGAGTCCACATTCCCTTCTTCAGGTGAACGTATATCTCCTCAAACCCCAACATACACTCCTCCTTCTACTTCTACTCAAGTTTCGAAGCATATTACTCTGACAGCAGCTTCCCTTCCTCTGATTCCAATAGTGGATCTCACTTTGGAACCAGAGTTGTCCTTGTGGCCCTCGGTACATTGCGCATTGGACTCTTCTCAGGCCAGTGGCTGTGCTGTGGGGGAGGGCATTCCTGGTTCCACACCGATTTTTTCGATGGCACCCTCCAAGGATCCTCTCTCTCTCATGGTTCCCCGTCGTCTTGAGACTCCTGGTCTGGGGGTGGGCTCGTCGGGGTAGGGTGTGACCCCGGTTCCGAGGTTTCTGTGCTCAGTTCCGGGCTCCCATCCCTCCTTGGGTGGGCCGGCCTTCCAGGCCATGGAGAGGGCGCTTGCCTCAGCTGGCAAATCCCACATGTCAGAGTCCTGTCCCGCCTCTGTGCCGCAACTGTCACAGGCCACAGACACCAGGCACAAGGGTCTCAGGTCTCTCCTCCTCAGGAAACCCTCTCTTTGCAATCTTCCCCAGAACCTCCCACTGAGCGTCGAGCAAGAGGAAGCACATGGACTCCACTGAGGAGTCATTGACTAAAGATACAAATTTTGATGATGGGGAAGGGTCCCCACGGACACCCTCTGATGATGTGTCCTTTGGTGACATCCTTGAAATCTTTAGATAGAGGGGTGACTGGAAGTACTCTTATCCTTCCAATGAGGAATCCGTATTCCTGCAGGGTCACCCCGCCTGCCGATGAGCTTGTCCAGCTCATTGTCCAGCACACATGGAAGGCTCCTGACGATATCAAGGAGACTGGATAAAATATTATCACCCCCAGCTGAGCACCCCCATTGGTCACGAGGTCTTCAGTAGATGCTATGGTGATGGTGGCTGCAACTAAGAAGGATTTGTCAGAAGAGAGCCAAACTGTCCATCTGCCCAACAAGGAGTCCCAGATGATTGACAGACTAGGGAAGCATGTGTTTGCCTCATTGACCTTCGCCTTAACGTCTTTGAACTGTTTGGCACACTTTACCAGGCTTCAGTGGGATCTTATTAACCAACTCTCTGAAACCTTGGCAGGAGCTGTTTCTGACTAGGTACATGACAGCGTGGCTTCTCAGCCACCATAGAGTCCATTTCCAACTCTTCCATGTGTCTTATTTCTCACACAACGGAAGGAGCGGCTAGAGCGACAGGCGCAGGTATAGTCATCAGGCGATTTGCCTGGATGTGACTTTGCAGACTCCTTTAAGGCTTCCTTCATGAATGCTCCCATCGAGGCCACTTCTTTGTTTGGCCCGAGTGTGAAAGATGTGCTAGCAAGGTACGAACAAGATGGCAAGACCCTGTCTGCCACTGGTGTCAGACACTCCACTCCACTCAGCGATTCTACTGCAGAAATCAGAGGAGCGGGAAGATGTGGCATAGGAATTACACGGCTCTTTCTGGGACGCATGTGCCGAGTTCTCCCCTAGAGGCAGAGGGGGAAACTCCAATGGAAGATGCCCCTTTCGGGGCAGAGGAGGCCCGCAAAACCGGGGTTCCAGAGATTCCTTCTCTGGCCAACCCTACCAGCGCTCCTGAAGCGTTGTCCGACTAATCACCTCTGGAAGCAGTCGGGGGTCATTTTCCCTTGTACCCCGCTGCCTGGCAAAATATAACCACTGATTCTTGGGTACAACGGATAATATCCAGAGGCTATTGCATCCCCTTCCATCTTTGTCCAATCTCATCCACAGTATTACCTGACATTCCACCCACTCAAAGGGAGGCAGCAGCACATGAAATCCAAAGGCTGCTACAAAAAAAAAGAGTCATCCAGATGGTCCCCCCAGACCAGATAGGATCCAGTTTTTACTCAAGGTTTTTTTAATGCCAAAAAAGACAGGGGACTGGAGACCAATTCTGGATCTCAGCACACTGAACAACTTTGTAAAATCAGAGAAATTCCGGATGGTTATGGTTCTGTCTATCCTTCCTCATCTGGAAGAAGATGATTGGATGTGCTCTGTAGGTCTTCAAGATGCGTATTACCACATAAAAATGGACAGATGCTCAAGAAGATACCTCTGCTTCCGCATAGGAGCCAGTCACTACCAATTTAGAGCTCTGCCCTTCGGTCTCTCTACAGCCCCAGAGTGTTCACCGAATGCATGGCAGTGGTTATCGCTCACTTGCGACTTCAAGAATTCCAGGCATTTGTATATCTAGACGAATGGCTCCTCACTGCCCCCACCAAGCGTCTACTGGAAGAAGCCCTGCACTTACACCCGCCTAACAGCTCAAAGCCTGTGAATCACTATAAACTGGGAGAAATCCAACACAACCTCAGCTCAGTCTTTGGAATTTATAGGGGTACTGTTGGACATGAGAAATTGTACAGCAGCCCGTCTGGACCACAGGCTTCAGAGAATAAGACAACAGGTTGAACCGCTGCTCTGTCATCACAGATCTGCCGCTCGATCTATACTTCAGCTCTTGGGGTCAGTTGCAGCCTCCGTCACCATTGTTCCTGAAGCCAGATTTCATATGAGCCTCCTTCAGTGGCTATTTCTCACTCAGTGGTACACGCTACAACATCCTTTGTCTTTTCAGATAAGTGTAACTTAGAGATGCAAACAGGATTTACTGCGGTGGACGTCTCAAAATCCCCAACAATGGTCTCTTTAACCCCCGTCAGCCAATAGCCACAGTGACCACGGACACCTCCCTGATGGGGGGTGGGGCATTGTCAGGGAAACTCAGTCCAAAGCACCTGGTCAGAGACAGAGGCCCTTTTGCATATCAGTGTCCTGGAACTGAGGGCGGTGCTACTAGCGTTGCAAGCATTTCATTCCGTCCTTCCATCAGGGACTATTGCGATCCAATCAGAGAACATGTCAGTGTTCTGGTTCATCAGTAAACAAGGGGGCACCAGATCTTACCCATTGTGCCGAGAGGCCTTGAGAATATGGCAATGGGCGATAGCTTCCAACTGCTTTCTATTTGCAACTTACATTCCCGGGAGTTCCAACATGATAGCGGACAAATTGAGCAGGTGCATTCTGCAACCTCAAGAGTGGTCCCTCAATCCTATGATGGAGACAAAAATCTTCAACCGCTGGGGCCAACCTTTGCCTCCCCAACCAACTACAAGTGCAGCAACTACTTTGCCCTAATCCCCCCTTGGGGACAGTCACCAAGGGACGCTCTAGTCCACGCTTAGCCCTCGGGTCTACTTTATGCTTATCCTCCTCTCCCCTTCATCTCCCAATTTCTGAAGAAAGCATGGCAGTTGAAGAGCAAAGTGATCCTCATTGCTCCATATTGGCCTCGAGAAGTCTGATTCCCCTTCCTTTGGCCTCACCTGCTAGATCAACTGTGGATCCTCAACCCATCCCCAGTGTTGATCTCCCATCCGTAGGGTCTGATTCACCCCAATCTAACAACCCTGAAACCGACAGCTTGGTTTTTCCACTTCCAATGATTGCCAGGCATGAAAATCTCTTGTCCCCTGTGCGCAATATTTTTATTGCATCTCATAAGTCGTCCACCAGACTAATCTATATTAACAAATGGAAAAGGTTCTCTCTATGGGCAGCGAATAAACAATTAGACCCCTTGTCAGCTCTAGTTTCGGTGGTACTGGATTACTTATCACATTTTTTTCACTCTGGGGTGTCTGCCTCTACTATTCGTGTGCATTTAGCTGCCATCTCAGATTTCCACATTGGTTTTCAAGATTCTTCACTTATGTCTCACAGACTCTGTAAAACTTTCTTAAAAGGGGTTATACATCTAAAACCTCCCTTTAGAGAAATGGTACAACCTTGGGATTTGGCATTGGTTCTGCAAGCCCTAACAGCCTCCCCCCTTTGAACCTGCATCTTCATGTGTTGTAAAATATCTCTCTTGGAAAACTTGTGTTTCTGATTGCAATCACATTGGCCAGACGCTTGTCAGAATTTCAAGCCTTATGCATCAAACCTCCCTATCTTATCTTCCATAAGGATAGGGTATCACTGAGAACTAATTCTTCCTTTTTACCAAAAGTGATGTCATAGCGGTCTATCAACCAATCTATTGACCTTCCACTGTTCTTTACTAACAATTCTAATGAGGGAGAGTATTGCCTGCACTCCTTGGATGTTCATAGGCAAATACGATTTTATCTGGACAGAACAAAATCTACCCGTAGATCAGACCAACTGTTTCTGGCTTTTTCTGGACCTAGACGAGGTCATGCTGCATCAGAAGTTACATCGGCTTCATGGTTGAGAAATTGTATTACCTTTTTCTACAACAAAAACAATCACATCTTGCCTCATAGAGTGAAAGCTCATTCTACAAGATCTGTGGCAACTTCGACTTGGCCTCCAGAGGTAGAGCTTCCTTTGGCTCCATGGTACTCAGGAATGTCCTTCCATGAGGGCCACCCAGGGATACAGGTAGCTGGGGACTCTGTCCCATCAGTAAGGAATGAATGAAGATTAACAGACACCCAAGCAACCGCTACCCCAAAACAAAACACGTGCAACACATAGCTCATAAAGCCAGTGTGCTGAACAGTCACAGCCCTTAAGGCTAAAAAACACACCTGATACACTTGTAATAGGTGACTCTATCGTCAGGCACACTGACGTCCTGCTCACCAGGCTGAACAAGGAGAAGGTCATGGTGAGCTGCCTGTCGGGCGCTAGGATCCACCACATAACATAAGCACTCAGGTCACTCCAAGGCAAGTACAAATATGACCCCGTCATTGTCCATGCTGGTGTGGATGACCTGAGACGTACCTCCCTGGACTACATGAAAAGAGACATAGAGGAGCTCTCTGAGCATGTGGCCCAGGCCGGTATGACCCTGACCTTGAGTAGCATCTTACCCTCACCAAGAATGATGCCGCAATATGAAGACAAGATGATCAATTTCAACAATTGGCTTAAGTATTGGTGTCATTCAAAGGGGATCCAATGCCTGTCAGCCTGGGATGACATGCTTGACAAGCCACGATGCTTCGCTAGGGACGGCTTGCACCTGTCACCCCAGGGCTTTCGGATATTGGCAAAGGCTCTTGCTACCCCCATAGTGCCTTTTTTAGGCAAGGCTCAAAGGACAAACCCACCTCCATAGGTATCACAAGGGATAAGAAACTAAGAGTAATGCTACTCAACGCCAGAAGTCTAAACCTCAAGATGCATGCACTCGAAACTCTCCTTAGCATGGAGAACATCGATATCTGTGCAGTAACAGAAACCTGGTTCAAGGCTCCCGAGAGCACCCCAGCACTGCCAGGTTATACCTCATACCATGCTTTTCGGCCCCAAAACTTGGACCGAACCAGAAAAGGAGGGGGGAGTATCAATATTCATCAAAGATACCCACACCTCCAGGTTGGTGGCACAGCACGAAGCATCAGAGACTATCCATGTGCAACTAACACTGGGTAAAACTGACTTCCAGTTTATAGCCTGCTACAGACCACCCTCCCAAACCCAGGAACCTCACTCGACCTTCCTGAGAACACTGGAAAATATGAAGGTCTCTCCAAACACCATTATATTGGGCGACTTCAACTACCCAAACATAGACTGGGAGCATTACTCTAGCTCCAACACCCTAGCTCAAAGGTTCCTACAATTTATAAACTCAAACGCTATGGAACATCTTGTTACCACTCCCACAAGAGGGGAAAACATACTGGACCTGATCATCACCAACATGGGGACTCTATGCTCCAGACCAGAAGTGTATCCCTCACTGGTAAGATGAGACCATAAACTAATCTCGCTGGATATTCACATTCCGACCCCACCCCCTGCCCAGAAAACCACAGTGAAAAACTTCTCTAAAGCAAATTTCACACTCCTCAAAACCCTTCAAAGCCCCCGGGCCTGTGGAAAATACGGCCAAGACCGCAGAATCCTTTATAAACGCATTCTATGAACACCTTCAGGAATGCATGGATCATGCAATCCCAAATAAAACCAAGACCCAATCCTCCAAAGGCAGACGTCCTGTCTGGTGGACCCCAGCCATAAACAAACTATACAATAGAAGGAGGAAGCTACTACATGATAGAGCAAAATCCCAAAAAGGGAAGGCATCTCTGATCAGTGTTAGCAAAAAAACTACGGGCACTCATAAAATCGACTAAGGCCAGCTTCGAGAGAAAAATTGCACAGGACACAAGGCTTTCTTTAGTTATGTTAGGAATCTGGGTGGGAATTCCCAGATATGCTCAGAATTGGTCCAAAATGACAAAATATACACTGAACCCACAGACATTGCAAACATCCTAGCTGACAGGTTCAGTGCAAACTTCTCCCCCCCCCCTCCCCACCAAAAGGGCAAGTATCTATCCCAGCAGAGTGCTGCCCCCCTGACATCTCAGATGCTCAGGTAAGAGCCGCCCTCTCCAAAGCAAAAAACACCGCATCAATGGGACCAGACTGTGTCCCGGGCTGCGTCCTACATGAACTCCAAGAAGAGTTAAACCCAAACATAGAACTACTGTTCAATCTCAGCCTTACCACAGGATATGTACCCAAAGAGTGGCGTACAGCAACAGTGGTCCCTCTCCGCAAAGGTGGTGCCTCAACGGATCCTGGAAACTATCACCCCATAAGCCTGACTAGCTTGGTCTGCAAAGCTATGGAAAGGATCATCATGGACCTCATAAAAAAAGATATTGGGGACGTACAGACACTAGATCCTACTCAATTTGGCTTTGTTAAGGGCAGATCCTGCCTCTTAAACCTGGTCGATTTCTTTGATACAGTTACCAAGGCCATTGACGAGGGGAAGGTGGTCCACACAGCCTACCTGGACCTCGCAAAATCCTTCGATACAATACCCCACTCTGGCATTATAGATAAGCTCACCAGCTTAACTATAAACCCCTATGTCACTAGATGGGTTGCAAACTGGCTCAAGGACAGAACCCACATGGTTAGAATTGCTGGAGCCATGTCAGACTCCAAACCAGTTACAAGTGGCATCCCACAAGGTTCAGTCCTGGGACCTCTCCTGTTCGGTATATATTTCTTGGAGGTACAGGCCAGCACGGAAGGACTGTGGCTGACCAAGTTCGCAGATGACTGCAAACTGGGTGCTATAATCGACTCTCCAGCCGACACAAGCATCCTCCAAAAGGGCCTCATAGAAACAGACAACTGGTGCCAGAGCCATGGCCTCAAGCTAAACGCCAAGAAGTGTATAGTCATCCCCTTTGGCAAAAAGAAAGTGCCCACAAATTACCACATAGGTGGTAATCCATTAAGTACGGAAGAAGTAATTAGGGACCTGGGGACCCAAGTTGATAGCAATCTCTCATTTGACAACCACATGGCCAAAGTGGTTAGAAAAACATTTTATATAGCCCACCTAATCATGAAGGGATTCACATCTAGATCAGGAGAGGTCATCGTGCCTCTTTACTCATCCCTCATCAGGCCCAGAATTGAGTACAATGCCCCTTTTGGGATGTACCTTACCAGACACCTGCAGCAACTGGAAAGACCCCAAAAGTACCTCACCAAGACAGATGCCATATGCTGCCCGGTTAAAGAAACTCCAGCTCTACTCAGTGGCATACCGCCTGCTCAGAGGTGATCTTTGCCTGACGTATAAAGCCATGTCCAACCCGGAATTAATGGACATGCTGCACCTCAGAAAATCCAAATCCGTTCGAGCTACATGCTCGAGAGACTTTAACCTCAGCACTGTAATAAATAGGACATGCTGGAGGGACAGATTCATAACCCAGAGGCTCCCTTCACTCTGGAATAAAATCCCAGTCCAGGTTAGGCAGAGTCCCTCATTGACTCTCTTCAAGAGGAATCTTGATGAGTGGATGGGAGATAGTAGGTTTACCCCGGGTATCACTTCTGTGTCACTGTTAGACAGAGGCACAGTATACTAACCTCGAAAAAGGGCATAGCAAAATTAATTTAAAATGGGTGGCGAAAGCCAAATACACTCTGGCTAGGCTTATATATGCCCCTAGGCAGATAGCCTAGCATGAACCTATGAACAATATCAGATAAAGAAGTTATGTCTTACCATAATGTTCCATCTGTGTTGCTGATCTTCGTTCATTCATTAGTTCTCACCCTCGGTCCCCCATCCGGAGGTTCCTGGTTGATCTCATGTACTCCTTTATTGTAGGTCTGTTATGACCAGAGGTAGCCTCTACTTTTATCTATTAACTTGCAAACTCGATCTGAGGTAACAGGGAGCAGAACATTCTGAGTAGGACTTTGGCTCGAGTATTTTTGGCTGACGCGAGCTTGATATTGGCCGGCTTGGTTCCGAGGACGGAACCGATAACCCATCAGTAATGAATGAACAAAGATCAACAGCACATATAGAACATTATGGTAAGGCATAACTTCTTTTTTTGATGCCTTTTAGGCACTTGCTCCATGAGGATGTGCAGCAGGTATTTAAGGAGGCAAGAAATCCTGCAACTAGAAAATCTTACATTTACAAGTGGATAGATTTTCTAGCCAGTAATAGAGGTAGTGAAAAGGTTCCAACTACTCTGGTTTTGAAATAGTTATGTGAGCTACTTAAAGATGGTTTGTTATTTGCTTCTGTCAAAGTGCATCTTGTGGCCATCTCAGCTTGTCTGCCCCCCCCCCCGTTTGAGCTCTCTCTGTGGTTAACCTGCCTGTCAAACTGATTTATGGCCCATTATTTGGAAGACTGTTTTGCTCTGACATCTGCAAGGTGAATCTGTGAGCTGCAAGTTGTCATGCTGGGGTAATACTGTCTGATTTTTCACAAGGACAGAGATTTGCTATGCACTGATCCATCATTCATGCCTAAAGTTGTTTCTGAATTTGCCTTGAATCAAGCCATCAGTCTCCTAGTGTTCTAGCCTGAGACAAAAAAACAAGGGAGAAAAGATTCTACATACCTTGGATGCACGCAGGCAACTCAAGTACTACTTTGACAGAAGAAGGCTCTTTAGGAGTACTGAACAATGTTTTTTCTCCTGTACTGGGGCTTAGAAAGGTCATTGTGTCTCTAAGTAAACTTTTGCACAATGTTTGTCCTCTGCTGCTGTTTTTTTTACTCCCACCATGGTAAATCTCCACCAGGCAAGATTAAGGCTCACTCATCTAGGGCCTTATCTTCTTCTGTGGCATAATGGAAGGGGGGGACTCTAGAAGCATTCTAGAGGCAGCAACCTGGTCCTGTGTTCATACCTTCACAAAGCATTACAAACTGGATTCCTTTTCAAGTTCCAGAGCAGGCTTTGCTCTGATCATTCTCCAAGGACTCCTGGATTCTTATCTTTCCACCTCCCAAGTATTATAAGCTTTGGGAATCTATCCAAAATGCCATTGAGGCAGTGGAAATGATGAACATAGTAAAATTGCACAAGTCCTACTTAACCTGTAACAGTAGGTTTTCAAATTCCTTATTGCCTCAGTGACACCACCCAGCCCCCAGATTGTGCACAGTTGTGGTGGGTTTCAACCTCTTTGATTCAGTGGTTTTTGGGGTCTGTATGTGATTGCCTGCAGATTTACACTTGCTAGATGATTTTGGCTTCAATTACTTTCCTGGTGGTCTTTGTGGAAGCAAAGAATCTTGGAACATTCACTTCCTTTGACAGCTCAAGTCTTCCTTCTCAAGAATATGTTCAGCCAGTCAGCAGTGACAGGAAGAGAGAAGGGAGGGGAGTCTGAGATTTTGAAAGCTGGCCAATATTGGGTTACCTTGGCAGATGACCAAAAATGCCACTGAGGTAGTAGGGAATTTGAATATCTGCTGTTGTGTAGGATTTGTGCAACTGTTCTTTTCTGTTTCTGGCAATTCTGTTTTGGTGACTGTTGACGTAAAGTGCTCTACACAGTGTTGCCACATGAGTACTGCATTGAAACAGTAACTGAGACCATGACAGTTGAAACACTTTAGTCATAGGTAACTCTATAGTCAAGCACACTGATGTCCCACTCACCAGGCTGAACAAGGAGAAAATTACAGTGAGCTGCCTGTCAGGTACCAGCGTCCACCACATAACTCATGCACTCAAGTCACTCCACAAGTACAAATATGACTCTGTCATTGTCCATGTTGCAGTGAATGACTTGAGACATACCTCCCTGGACTACATGAAAAGAGACATGGAAGAGCTCTCGGATCATGTTGTCCAGGCAAGTATGACCCTAGCCCTGAGTAGCATCCTGCCTTCGCCCTGAATTATACCACAATATAAGGACAAAATGATTGACTTCAACAATTGGCTAAGCTTCTGGTGTCATTCAAAGGGGATCCAGTATCTGTCTGCCTGGGATGACATGATCAGTAGACCACGATGCTTTGCTAGAGATGGTCTGCACCTGTTGCCCCTGGGATTCAGGTTACTGGCTAAGGCTCTTGCCACCACTATAGTGCCTTTTTTAGGCAAAGTTCAAAGGGCAAAACCACCACCATAACTGGTACAAGCATGCAAAATCTGAAGGTAGTGCTACTCAGTGCTATAAGTCTAAACCTCAAAATGCACTCTCTCGAGGCACTCCTAAAAATTGAGAACATCGATATCTGTGCAGTAACTGAGACCTGGTTCAAGGCTCCAGAGAACACCCCTGCAATACCAGGCTACAACTCTTACCACACTTTTTGGCCACCAAACCAGGATCAAAACACTAAAGGTGGAGGAGTTTCCATATTCACTAAGGATATTCACACCACCAGGTTAGTTGCCCAACACAATGCATCTGAAATTCTCCAGGTACAACTAACACTAGGTAAGACTGCAATCCAGATTGTAGCTAGCTACAGATCCCCCACCATGCCCCAAGATTCTCAGTACAATTGTCTAAACATACTGGAAAATATTAATATACAACCAAACACCCTAATACTGGATGATTTCAACTACCCTGCCATTAACTGTGAAAGCTACTCGTGTACCAACACATTTGCCCAGCGGTTCTTGGAATTCATTAATTCCAATGCTTGGATCAACTAAGCCATGGTCCCACCAGGGGCTTCAGTATCCTAGACCTGGTCATTGCCAACATGGGAAATCGATACTCCACACCTATGGTCACTCCCTCGTTTGTCAGGTCAGACCATAAGCTAATCACCCTTAACATTCACATCCCAACTTCACCCCCCAGTAAGGAAACCTCCATAAAAAACTTCTCCAAAGCCAACTTCATGCTACTCAAGTCAGAAGTTACAAACTTCATGTCACCCATGCAGACGGGAACTGAAAGTTTGACTGCTGAGTCCTACACTAAGGCACTGTACAAGCACATCCAGTCATGCATGAATCGTGCCATCCCAAATAGAACCAAGATGCTCTCCTCCAAAAAAAGGAAGCCAATCTGGTGGTCCCTTGCCATAAACAAACTTTACAACAAAAGGAAGAAACTGTTGCAGAAAAGAGGAAAATTCCAGGATGCAAAAAACTCCCTTACCAGCCTCAGTAAGAAGCCGAGATTCCTCATAAAATCCTCCAAAGCTAGTTACGAAAATAAAATTGCCAAAGATTCCAAAGACAACCACAAGGCATTCTATAACTATGTCAAGAATCTAAATGGCAATGCTCAGATCTGCTCTGAGCTACAACAGAATGGCATTAAATTTACTGATCCCAAGGATATTGCCAGTATCCTGACAGATCGATTCAGTGCCAACTTCACTCCCCTTTCACCCCCTAAATGGCCCATCTCCATACCAGAAGATTGCCAAATTCTGGTAATAACGGCCACACAGGTAAAACACGCACTCTCTAAAGCTAAGAATACAGCATCCATGGGACCAGATGACATCCCGGGCTGTGTACTGCATGAACTACAAAATGAACTGGCACCTCACCTAAGTGTCATGTTTAATCATACCCTCACCTCAGGCTTCGTGCCCACTGAGTGGTGTACAGCTGCAGTTATCCTGCTCCACAAGGGGGGATCCACCTTGGATCCCGGGAACTACTGCCCCATCAGTTCTGACGAGACTGATCTGCAAGGCCATGGAACGTATTATCATGGAACTTATAAACAAAGACATTTGCAACCTTCAAACACTGGACCCCACCCAGTTTGGGTTCGTGAAGGGCCGATCTTGTCTCCTGAACCTGATTGACTTCTTCGAATTTGTCTCCAGAGCCGTGGATGAGGTAAGGCAGTCCACACAGCCTATCTGGACTTCGCCAAGGCTTTTGACACCATCCCCACTCTGGAACCATAGATAAACTTACTAAGCTGGGCATTAATCCTTACTTCACTCGATGAGTTGCCAACTGGCTTACTGACAGAACCCACACTGTAAAAGTAGCTGACTCCAAATCCAGCTCCAGACAAGTGGAGTACCTCAGGGTTCAGTCCTGGGACCTCTCTTGTTTGGCATCTCTACTAATACTCTGTGACCATAGGTGTGGAGCATCGATTTCCCATGTTGGCAATGACCAGGTCTAGGATATTGGCACCCCTGGTGCGACTATGGATTAGTTAATCCAAGCATTGGAAGTTATGAATTGCAAGAACCATTGGGCAAAGGTGTTGGTACACGAGTAGTTTTCCCAGTTAATGGCAGGGTAGTTGAAATCATCCAGTATTAGGATTGTACTCTGAAGTACCAGCCAACACTAAGGGACTCTGGCTAACAAATTTCGCAGATGACTGCAAGCTGGGAGCCATTATTGAATCCCCAAATGATGTGGACACTCTACAAAAGGGCCTTACAGAAACTGATGCTTGGTGCAAGAGCCATGTGCTCAAGCTCAACTCCAAGAAATTTATAGATGTTAAGTTGTCTATCTCACCTTCATTCTTGCTGGATGGGGTTTGGAGCCGATCCTCGGCTCCGACTCGGGAGGGGGGGGGGTTCAGAGCCGATCCTCTGCTCTGACTCTGCCTTCTACTAAAGCTCGAGAGCTATTTACCGGCTCGAGGCTTCCCCGTATCCCACAGTGCTAGGCGTCAGATACCCAGATCTCATTTGCCGCTTCAGGTACGAGGTTGCGATTTTACCGGCTCTAGGTCGTATAAATCTTTTCTTGTAATTTTACTGTTAATATTCTTTTATATTTTGATAATCTTCCCTCTTAGTTTAATTAGATTGTGTACCCCTTGAGATCCCACTTAGAAACTCGTTTTTTATTATTGTTTCAGGGTTTCTCCCCCCCCCCACCCTTTAGGGTAGTGTTAGGCCTTATTAGCTACTTTTACTTGCTCTTATAGTTTGTTCTTGTATTATATATATATATATATATATATATATATATATATATATAATTTATTAGTAGTAGTTGTGTGGTTATAGTTATTATTGTTATAGTTATTATTATTACTGTTAGTTTTCCCTAGTGCTTGTGTGTGTGTGCCTTGTTTTAAGCACTAGTTACCTGTTTCCTTTGGTATCCCTTTTTTAATATGTCTAAAGATACCAAAGTCTCAGGTTTCAAGAAGTGTGACTCGTGCTGTCAGAAGATGTCTCTGACAGACGGTCACAATTCTTGTGTTTATTGTTTGGGCCCCCTACACCTGCAGGACTCTTGTTCGGTCTGCCATGCCTTCAGTCCGAGAGTCCTGCAGGAGCGTAGGAACAAGCTCATTTTGAGGGGCTTACTTAAGCCAGAAAGATCCCCGGCTAAGCCTCCGTCGGGTAAATCTTTAAAGCTCGCCAAACCGTTGGCTCCCTGTTCGGAGCCGTCGCCGAGCGGAGCTCCTGCCTCCTCGGTTCCGGCTAGAACTGACACTTCGAGACATCAGTCGGCTCCGACCTTGGTGTCGGAGCCTTCTCTGAGCCGAAAACGTTCGAGGTCCCCCTCTTTAGAGTCCGTTCATTCGGCTCCGGGATCTCCATTGCTTCAATCGGAGCGGAGCCATAGGTCCCACTCCTCTCGGTCCTCCAGGCTATCCAATCATGACTTGGAGAGGGTGGTCAGTAGGCTCCTAAATCGCAGGCACTGGCCAAAATTTTAACCAGCCCTTGTCAACAGACTGTGGCTATCCCTGTGTCTTCAACAGTTCCTCCTCCGACTCTTCCACTGTGTTCGGAGCCGGAGCTCATTAGGGCTCGAATCGTCGGAACATCGGAGCAGATACCACACCTTTCGGCTCCATCGTCGGCTCTGATCTCTTCATTGGTTCCGTCCTTGGAGGGATCCGGGCGCCGAGACTCCCTCGTCGGCTCCGAGGGGGCGAGTGGCATCGGACCCTTGTCCGACCCCGTTCTCCCTCTCGGGGCCTCGGCGCAGGTGAGCTCAGCCCCGACATCAGCCTCGGAGCCGTCCCTCTCGGTGCCGGGAGGGGTTCACATCTCTTCGGAGCATGGACCCTCTTCTCTGCCTGACGGGGGCGCCTTCTAGGTCATGAGGAGCGTGCCGACTCCTGTGTCAGCTCTGCGATCGGCCCCTTCGGCTCCTCCCCCCATGATGCCTGCATCGGTCTCTGTCCACCCTCCTGACCCCAAGCGTGGAGAGCAGACGCTCCAGATCGCCCCATTGGGTGTATCTTCCTCTTCCCAGGCCTCCCCTGATCATTCAGAGGAGCCCCCTAGGAAGAGAAAATGTAAGATGAAACATGTTGACTCCCCCAAGTCAGTCACGTCTAACACCGACTTGGAGGATTTGGAAGGGTCCCCAAGGTCCCCCTCTGAGGATGTCTCCTTTTCAGACATCCTTGAGATCCATAGGCAGAGGGGGAACTGGACTGCCCTTAACCCTTCCGAGGACGAGTCGGTGTACCTGGACGTGTTTGGTTCTCGCCCTTCCACCTCCTGGGTGTCTCCACCTTTTGACCTGCTCATGGAAGTGGTGGCTCGGAAGGCGTGGACAGCCCTGGACACAGTGGAACCAACTCCCTGCAGGCCCACTAAATTCATTACAGCCCCATCTGACAAACAGTTTCTGACAAAGGGTGTCCCTATTGATGCCATGGTGGTGGCAGCAGCCACTAAGAAGGAGTTGGCTGACCCTTCGGTGCCTGTCCATCCACCTAATAAAGAATCTAGGACAATGGACAGGTACGGGAAGTGGATGTTTTCTTCAGCGACCTTTTCCATGCGGTCGCTGAATTATCTGTGCCATTTCACCCGCCTTCAAAGGGATCTTCTCAAGGAACTGGGTGATGCCCTTCAGGATCCATCAGCTGCGGGGTCTCAGGAAAAGATTAACTCCCAGCTGGCGACCCTTAACTCTACAGTCAACTCCTCCATGCGGCTCATTTCTTATGCAGCCGATGGGGCGAGTAGGGCCGCAGGTACAGGCGTGGCTTTGAGAAGACATGCCTGGATGCGGTTATGTAACTTTGCTGACCCCTTTAAGGTGTCCTTCACCAATACCCCCTTCGATGGTTCGGCTTTGTTTGGACCACAGGTGAAGGATACCCTTACCAGGTGTGAGCAGGAAGGCAAGACTCTCTCTGCCGTGGGAGTCCGTTTTTCTACTCCCTCTAGACCATACCCTAAAGGTCAGAAGAGTGGAAAAATGTGGTTTCGGAAACCCCAGGGAGTCGTGCCTGATGCACGTGGCGAGTTTCCCTCCAGGGGCAGAGGAGGGAACAATAATAGACGCCGCCCAAGGGGCAGAGGGGATCCGCAAAATCAGGGTAGCAGAGAATCTTTCTCTGACAAACCCTTTCAGCACCCCTGAGGGGCTGCCCGACTATCCACCTTCGGGGGCAGTCGGGGGAAGATTGTCACTGTACCCAGAAGCCTGGCAACTCCTCACACAAGACAAATGGGTACGGTCTATCATATCCGAGGGTTACAAAATCCCCTTTGTCCACACCCCTGTACAAACAAACAGTTCCCTTCCAGATGTTCCACCCGGTCTAAGGGAACAAGCAGTACTAGAAATTTCAAAACTGCTAAAAAAAAAAAAAGGGCCATCCAGCCAGTCCCAGCAGACCAGCAAGGATCCGGGATTTACTCCAAGTTCTTTTTGGTACCAAAAAAGATAGGGGACTGGAGACCCATTTTGGATCTCAGCAGGTTAAACAAATCTGTTCAAAGAACAAAGTTCCGGATGGTCATGCTTCCGTCCATTCTACCCTTTTTGGGTCAGGACAATTGGATGTGCTCCATATACCTTCAGGATGCGTACTACCATATCAAAATGGACAGGCGCTCCAGAAGGTTTCTCCGCTTCTGGCTGTGAGCCAGTCACTATCAATTCAGAGCCCTGCCCTTTGGTCTCACCACAGCCCCCAGAGTGTTCACCAAATGCATGGCAGTGGTTACGGCTCACCTGAGACGGCGAGGATTCCAGGTGTTTCCATATCTAGATGACTGGCTCCTAACTGCTTCCACCAGGCATCCACCAGGCATCAACTACTGCGAGCCAGGGATTATACCATCCAAACTTTCTCCGAGCTAGGTATCTCTATAAACTTCGAAAAGTCTGCATTGTCGCCTTGTCAGTCTGTAACCTTTATAGGCGCAAGATTAAATACAAAAGAGCTGTCGGCAAAACTTCCTGTAGAAAGAGTATCAGACATTCGCCGACATGTCCAGACCTTACTACAGTGCAAGAGAATTCAGGCCAGATTTGTACTGAAAACATTGGGTGTCATGGCGGCAGCAATCACATTACTTCCCCTGGCTTGTTTTCACATGCGGATCCGTCAATGGATGCTTTTTACCCAATGGTCGTTTCAGCAGCTTCCGATGTCTCACAACATAGTAATCACCCAGTCGTGCAAAGACCACCTTTCTTGGTGGATGGTCTCCTCTCAAGTACTTCAAGGCAGACCGTTTGTTCTTCCTCCTCCTGTTGCCACGGTGACAACGGATGCCTCCCTGATCAGGTGTGGGGGGGGGCATTTTCAGGGCAGGACTGTCCAGGGCACTTGGCAACCTCTAGAGTACCACCTGCACATAAACATCTTGGAGATGAGAGCGGTACTTTTAGCGTTGCAAGCTCTTCAGTCAGGACTCTCTACCCACCGGGACTATTGCAATTCAGACGGACAATATGTCTGTAGTGTGGTACATCAACAAGCAGGGCAGAAACAGGTCCTATCCCTTATGTCGAGAAGCACTCAGACTCTGGCAGTGGGCGATCTCCTCTCAACGGTTTCTGATAGCAACGCACATCCCCCGGGATGTCCAATGTCATAGCGGACAGGCTAAGCAGAGCTGTTCTCATGCCTCACGAGTGGTCTCTCCATTAGTCAGTAGCGAACAAAATTTTCCGCACATGGGGTCAACCTTGCTGCGACCTTTTCGCAACCCCTCTCAACAGCAAGTGCGATGACTACTTCACTCTCTTCCCCCTCCCTGGCCACTCCTCCAGAGACGCTCTAGTTCACGATTGGCCCCGGGGTCTTCTGTATGCATTCCCACCTTTTCCCTTAATTCCGAAACTAATTCAGAAAGTGACCATATTGAGATCCAGGATGATCCTCATTGACCCTTACTGGCCTCGACAAATTTGGTTCCCATTCCTGCATCGTCACCTACTGGAGCAGCCTTGGAATCTGGACCCAGTGCCAGACCTCTTGGTCCATCAGTCGGGCAGGCTGCACCAATCCCTTCAGTCTCTCAACCTCACAGCTTGGTTGCTCCACTTCCAACCTTAGCCAGGCTTCCACATATTTCTCAGCCAGTGCGTGAAATCATCTTTTCTTCGCACAAATCTACTACCAGAAAGACTTATGCTAATAAGTGGAAACGTTTCTCTTTCTGGGCAGAAGCTAGAAATATAGACCCCTTTACAGCCCCTGTCCATAACGTTCTAGATTTTTTGGCAGAACTTTTTCGAGCAGGTTCCTCATCTGCCACCATTAGAGTCCAGTTGGCTGCTATCGCTAATTTCCACACTGGCCTGTCAGAGACCAGCATCATGTCCCACAAACTTTGTAAAGCCTTTCTTAAAGGGACTATTTTACTTAGGCCCCCGGTTAAAGATCCCCTGCCTCCGTGGGATTTGAACCTGATATTAACTTCATTGATTCTCCCTCCTTTTGAACCTGCGGCCTACTGCTCCTTAAAATTACTCTCCTGGAAGACTCTCTTCTTAGTAGCCATCACCTCAGCTAGAAGAGTGTCAGAACTTCAAGCCCTCTGTATTCGTCCTCCTTATCTTGTTTTTCACAAAGATAGAGTTTCATTCAGGACTTATCCTTCCTTTTAACCCAAAATACCTTCTGAGGCAAATCTGAATCAGACTATTGATCTTCCTGTCTTTTTTCCTGACTATTCGAACAGAGCTGAACAAAAGTTGCATTATTTGGATGTTCACAGGCAATTACGTTTTTATTTGGATAGGACTAAGCAAACAAGAAAATCGGACCAACTCTTCCTGTCCTATGCTGAGGACAAGCAGGGCCTGCCAGTTTCTAAAGTTACCTTATCCAGGTGGTTGACCTCTATTATTACTTTGATTTACCAACTGAGACATAAAGAACTCCCTACAAAACCAAAAGTTCATTCCACCAGAGCATTAGCTACGTCAGTAGCTTTTCAGGCAAGACTTCCAGTGGAATCTATTTGTGCTGCAGTCACATGGGCCACTCCTCATACTTTCATTTCACATTACAAGTTGGATATGGCCTCCAGGAGTCAAGCTGACTTTGGTTCCACTGTGCTCAAGAGTCTGTTCCGATGAGCCACCCAGGGCTAAGGTGCTAGGGATGCTGTCCCATCCAGCAAGAATGAAGGCGAGATAGACAACTTATCATTAAGAAGTTATGTACCTACCATAACGTTCCATGTTAGTTGTCTTCTTCTCGCCTTCTTTCTTGCGTCCCACCCTCCATCCCCCTAGCCTGGACAGACCGAGAAGAATCCCCTTGGAGGCCTTCTTCCTCTGGTTGACTCTTTTCTAGGGTACGTCCTCCTCTGTTTTTAGCACTGTAGGTAAACCTTGTAGTGGGGACAGGTGTCTCCATGGTGTTAGCTCTGCCAAACGAAATCTGGGTATCTGTCGCCTAGCATTGTGGGATATGGGGAAGCCTTGAGCCGGTAAATAGCTCTCGAGCTTTAGTAGAAGGCCGAGTCGGAGCCGAGGATCGGCTCCGAAACCCCCCCCCACCCGAGTCGGAGCAGAGGATCTGCTCCGAACCCCAACAAGCAAGAAAGAAGGCGAGAAGAAGACAACTAGCATAGAATGTTAGGGTAGGTACATAACTTATTATCCCCTTTGGAAAAAAAACGTGTACCTGTGAAGTACCACATAGGTGGCAATACACTAAACACCGAAAGTGTGACAAGAGACTTAGGGACACAGGTGGACAGTGATCTCACCTTCAATAACCACATCGCCACAACAGTCAGGAAATCCTTCTATGTGGCACACCTCATCACTAAGGGCATTTCATCCAGAAAAAAGGAGGTCATTGGCCCACTGTACTCATCCCTCATTAGACCCGTTATAGAATGCAACGCCCCATTTGGTATGCATCTCTCAAGACACTGCAACAACTGGAAAGGCCGCAGAAATACCTCACTAAAAGAATCACAGGCCTAAAGCAGATGCCCTATGCTGACTGCCTTAAAAACCTCCAGCTGTACTCTGTCGCATATCGTCTACTCTGAGGCGATCTCTGCTTAACATACAAGGCCATGCCAATCCCAGAGCTGTTGGACATGCTACACTTAAAGAAATCCCAGTCCCTCAGAGCCACACGCTCCAGGGATCTAAACCTTGTCATCACAATAAACAAAACATGCTGGAGGGATAGGTTCCTGACCCAGAGACTCCCCAAACTCTGGAATAGACTGCCCATACATGTCAAGCAGAGCGCCTCTTTGCCCCTCTTCAAAAGGAACCTTGATTGGATGGGAGAAAGGAAATTCACCCTGGGGATCACGTCAGTCACCCTGCTAGACAGGGGTCCAGGGAAGTAAATAGTGTGGGAAGAAATAGCCAGGGGACTATGACTAGGCTTGTATAGACCCTAGGGCCGATAGCCTAGTACCAACCTATGAACCACACCCCTCAAGGTGAGATTACTTTGATTTCTAACTTAATTCATCTGGTGCTGAGCAGCAATTTATTTGGTTTCAACGACAGTATTTACAAGTAAAAATGTAGAATAACAATTGGTGCAGTTATGGCCCCCTAGCCTTGCTAACACTTCTTTTACCAAGTGGAATAGAGTAATGGCATATAACTCAGAGTTCTGCAGTTTATCTATGATATTTTTATTGTTTGGAATGTCTAATGTTGTTTTAAAATAATTTGCTTACATTGGACAATCAACCAGTTTTTTGCCACCCATTGTAATTTGCAAAACGTCTGATGTTCTGTAGTCCTATCTCTCCTTTATTCTTACACAAGGGTTCGGAGCCGATCCATGGCTCCGACTTGTCCTATTACAAAGCTCAAAGTCTTCTAGTTGGCTCGTGGCTAGGTAGGTATCCCATGGTGCACCAGTATAATTCCCAGATCTCATTTGCCACGTCGACGAGTTCAGATGTGCTTCTTCTTGGCCGTGGCTAAGTTTTAACATTTTTGCTGTTGTTACTATATTGCAGCTTAACCTTTCTATTTATATGGCTTTTGCTAGTGTTTAGCAGTCGTTCTAGTAGTTTCAGTCTTGCTGAAGTGTTTCTTTTTTCACTTTAGATACTTATTGTTGAGAACTGGTTGGCCGTTGGCCTTGTTGTTCTCTTTGGTATCCTGTGTGCCAGTTTTTTCTATTTAATGTGCATTTTTGCTCCTTGTTGTTATTTGCTGTGTTTATTAGCGTAGAGAGTTTGGAAGTTTAGTAGTTATTTCTTAAATATTTAGTGCTTACCGTTAAGGGGCATGTTGGTGCTCAATTTACCCTTTTTCTGTGTGCAGTGTTTATTAGTATTAGAGAGTTAACATTAGACTATTTCTGCCTAGATATTAGCTGGATATTTAACTGTTCAGTTGACAAGGGTTCTTTGATATTTCCGACCCTTTTTGTTCTACGACATAGAATTTGAGTATAGTTTCCACTGAGACAGTCGGACAATTTCTGATTCATACTTTGTGTGTGTGTGCAGTATGTTTGGTAGTTTCTGACCTTTAGTCTTCTCTTTTCTAGGTTTGTTTACGTTAGTGGACCTAGTTCTCTCTCTTTTTCTCTGCCCGGGGCTAGGCCTGTTTGATTTAGAGGACCTAGTCCTCGTGGTGTGTGTGAGTGTTAGTGCAGTAAGGGCTAGGCCCGTTTAAGTTAGAGGACCTAGTCCTCGTTGTGTTTGGGTAGTGTCCTTTTTTTTCTGCTTCTCTGGTTACCATGTCTAAAGAGGCAAAAGATCATAAACCCTCGAGGTACCATGTCTAAAGAGGCAAAAGATCATAAACCCTTGGGGTTTAAGAAATGTGTAAAATGCTCTCAGAAAATGTCAATTACGGATGGCCATAGTAATTGTGTGTATTGCCTCGGAGCCATCCATCTGCAGGAAACTTGTTTGTTTTGCCATTCTTTCAGTTCCAGAGTCTTACAGGAACGGAAGAACAACCTAATATTAAAAGGTCTCCTCAAGCCTTCTTTTGAGGAAGATTTGGCCAGTTTGTCATCTCCTCCAAGTCTCATGCATCTAAAAAAGAAAAGGCTAAACCTTCCAAAAGGCATTGCATGGTGCCATCCAGTGCTTCGGAACCGCCTCCTAAACTTTCTAAACCAGACAAGACTTCTCCCTCCTCAGCTCCACTGATCTTGGAACCGATCGAGGTCGTTGATACTATGACTCCAGTGTCGGCCCCATGCATTTTGGAGCCGACTATCAATAGCAAACATCAGAGCCGGTCCAGGGATCCCTTGCCGGTCTCCCCTACTTTAAGGTCCCCTATCTTACAGAGGTCCAGATCTCCCACACTGTCTTCCAGATCTTCCAGCAGCCTATCAGAAGAAAATGTAGAGAGAGTAGTGCTCAGACTTCTGAAGTTGTTTGCCTTGCCAAAAATGCTGTTGGCTCCGACCCAGTCAGTCCCGGAGCCACCTGAGTCCATGTGGTTCCTCCTCCGAGCTGTGCTGGGCTTTCGGAGCCGGAGTGTTCGGTACTGCTGGTTGTGGAACCCTGGGTTCCAGCTCCCCCCCAGGCTGTCTTGGAGCTGAGTTCCGCTCCGACACCTTCGGTGCCATCCAGGGTGTCTAGGAGTTTAAGTTCCCCAGTTGGCCCCCGATAGGGACACTTGGACCCAGACCTCTTCGGTTCCGAGTCTCCCTCTCGGTGCATCGGCTAGGGTGAGCACAGATCCTACATCTATCACGGAGCCAATGACTTCCTCTGTCTCCTCGGAGCCAAGGAGGTCTTCAGAGCCAGAGAGGTTTGCCTTCGAGATGATGCAGAGTGTGGTGTCTCGCTCATCAGCTCCACCCAGGGGTACTGACATTCTTCCCCCTCGGGCACCGACCTCCGTCTCAGCATCTACTCCCTCTCTCGACAGCAGAGACCCGCAGCCTCAGGAGCCCCCAGCTGGTGGCCCCCACTCTTCTGAGACCTCCCCAGAATATCCTTCTGAGGAGCCCCCTCGGTAGAGGACATGCAAGAGGAAGCATAAAGACTCCCAGGATGAGTCTCTTACCTCTGACATCGACCTCGAGGAGTCAGAAGGGTCCCCCAGTCATCCTCTGATGATGTCTTCTTTGTAGACATCTTAGAGATCCTTAAGCAGAGGTGCAGCTGGCCCACTGTTGCCCTTTCTGATGAGGAGTTGGTGTACCTGAAGGCTTTCAGGTCTCAACCTTCAGCCTCTTGGGTGTCTCAACCTTTCGATGAACTTCTAGACCTTGTTAGTTGAAAGGTGTGGGAGACTCCTGATGTGGATCCAGTCCCCAGGAGACCCAATCAGTTTTTGTTACTCCTCAAGGAGAAGGAATTTTTATCCAAGGGCGTTCCTGTAGATGCCATGGTGGTGGCGGCCGCCACTAAGAAGGAACTAACGGAGACTTCTTCATCTGTCCATCCGCGGAACAAGGAGTCTCGAATGATGGATAGATACAGGAAACTTATCTTTTCGTCAGCAGCATTCACTCTTAGATCGCTGAACTACCCAACACATTTTAAAGGCTTCAGAGAGGTCTCATTAAGGAGTTGGGAGAGACTCTGCAAGGTACATCTATTGAAGGAGTCCCTGATAAGGTGTCTGCTCAGTTGTCCACCTTGAATTCCATTGTTAACTCCTCCATGAGGCTGGTTTCTTATGCAGCCGATGGAGCGAGCAGGGCAGCGGGTTCAGGAATTTCCCTTAGGAGCACTCCTGGATGCGCTTGTGTAATTTTCCAGAGCCGTTCAAGTCTACCTTTACCAATGCCCCCTTTGACGGTTCTTCCTTGTTTGGACCTAAGGTAAAAAAGACACTCACCAGGTGCGAGCAAGAAGGGAAAACACTTTCTGCCATGGGAGTACGTTTACCATCCCCTCTAGACCATACCCCAAGGGTCAGAGGGGTGGTAAGATGTGGTTCAAGAAGTCACAGAAGTTTTTCCTTGATGCACAGGGTGACTCTTCCTTCAGAGGCAGAGCTTGAAGAACAAATGGTAGACATTGCCCTAGAGGCAGGGGCGGACTGCAAAATCAGGGAGGCCGTGATTCGTTTCAAGGCCGCCCCTACCAGCGCTCCTGATGTGGGGCCCAGCTGTGCTTCTCTGGAGCAAGTCGGAGGTCGCATTTCTTTATATCCAGAAGCCTGACTAAGCATCACCCGAGACAAATGGGTACAAAGAATTATCACCAGAGGTTATTCCATACCCTTTTCTCTTCCACCTCATGTTCCCAAGAAGATCCCAGATGTTCCACCCAATCACAGGGATCAAGCAATTGTAGAAGTGAACAAGTTGCTCGCAAACAGAGTCATCCAAACCGTCCCCGCAGACCAGGTAAGATTCGGAACTTACTCCAGATTCTTTTTAGTGCCAAAACATACAGGGGACTGGAGGCCCATCTTGGACCTCAGCAAATTAAACGAATCCGTAAAGAAGGACAAGTTCCGGATGGTGACACTACAGTCTGTACTCCCTGTATTAGGGAAAGACACTTGGATGTGCTCAGTAGACCAGCAAAATGCGTACTACCATATAAAAATGGGCAGAGCATCGAGGAGCCATCTACGCTTCCAACTGGGAGCCAGTCACTACCAGTTTTGTGCTCTGCCCTTTGGTCTCACCACAGCCCCCAGGGTGTTCACCAAATGTATGGCAGTAGTGACAGCTCACCTGAGACGTGTAGGATTCCAAGTGTTTCCATACCTGGATGACTGGCTCCTGACCGCCACCACCAGGCATCTACTTCTTCAAACCAGAGATTCCACTATCCAACTTTGTGCCCAGTTGGCGATTGCTATAAATTGGGAAAAGTCTGCCTTATCGCCCTCTCAGTTTGTGACTTTTATAGGTTCAGAAATAGACACAGTCGCCATGTTAGCTCGTCTTCCTGCAGAAAGATCACAGAACCTCATACAACAAGTTCTCCATCTACTCCCCCTTCGGAAAGTCAAGGCAAAGACAGTACTGAAACTCTTAGGGACCATGGCCTCCACCATATTACTAGTCCCTCTTGCCAGATTGCACATGTGGATTCTTCAGTGGCTCCTGTCATCCCAGTGGTCCTTTCACAGCAATTGCCTCTATCCCAACACATCAGTTTAACAGAGTCTTGCAAGAAGCAACTAACGAAAGGCACCCCATTCCTTCCTTGCCAACCCATTTCTACTGTGACCACGGATGCCTCACAGATGGGGGGGGGCATTATCTAGGCAGGACTGTCCAAGGCACATGGCAAGATCATGAGGCTCACCTGCATATCAATGTTCTAGAGATGAGGGCGGTGCTTCTGGCGTTGCAAGCACTCCACAACAGTCTTCTTCTTGGGACGATAGCAATACAATCAGACAACTTGTCGGTAGTATGGTATCTTATAGATTCATAGGTTGGTACTAGGCTATCAGCCCTAGGGCCTATACAAGCCTAGCCATAACAATTCCCTGGCCATTTCTTCCCACACTATTTACTTCCCTGGACCCCTGTCTAACAGAGCGACTGACGTGATCCCCGGGGTGAATTTCCTTTCTCCCATCCAATCGTCAAGGTAAAATCTCAACAAACAAGGCAGAACCAGATCTTACCCCCTTTGTCGAGAGGCTGTTCATGTTTGGAAATGGACGGTATCTTCCCAGCAATTTCTAGTGGCAATGCACATCCCAGGGACAACCAACGTGATAGCCGACAAACTCAGCCAGGCAATCTTGATGCCTCACGAGTGTGGTCTCTGAAGCAGGAAATAGCGGAACAGATCTTCTGCAAATGGGGTCAGCCTTGCTGCAATCTTTTCGCCAGTCCGATCAACTCCAAATGCAGGTGTTTCTTTTCCCTTATCACCCCTCTAGGGGAGTCACCGAGAGACGTACTTGTTCACGATTGGCCGCTGGGTCTCCTTTATGCTTTCCCCCCTTTCCTCTCATATCCAAGGTGATTCAGAAAGTGAAACTGTTGGGAAGCAAATTGATTCTCATCACTCCTTACTGGCCTCGTCAGGTTTGGTTCCCCTTTCTCAGGCCTCATCTACTAGACGATCCATGGACTCTGGACCCGGTGCCAGATCTCTTGATGCACATGTCAGGCTCTCCTCACTCCAGCCTCCACACCCTCAATTTGACAGTATGGCTGCTCTAGTTCCATCCTTAGCCAGGCTTCATGATTTTTCACCCGCTGTGACCCACATTCTCAATCTTCTCAAAACCCTCCACTAGAAAGTTATACACCCGCAAATGGAGAAGGTTTTCTATCTGGGCTGAGGAAAGGAATGTTGACCCTTACACTGCATCCATTCCAGTGGTTTTAGAATTTTTGTCTGAACTTTTTCACCTGGGTTCTGCTGCTGCCGCCACAATTAGGGCTCAGCTGGCAGCAATATCAAATTTTCATTTAGGTCAACATGAGTCAAATCTGATGTCACACAGATTGTGTAAAACCTTCCTTAAAGGTGCTACTTTGCTGAGACCTCCTTTTCAGGAACTGGTAGCTTCATGGGATCTAAACTTCATCCTGTCCAAATTAACGTCTCTACCCTTTGAACCTGCTCATTCATGTTCGTTGAAGTTTCTGTCTTGGAAGACTTTGTTTCTTGTGGCCATCACATCTGCTAGACGAGTATCAAAGTTACAAGCACTGTCTATCAAGCCCCCCCTTATTTGATTTTCCACAAAGATATAGTATCTCTTCACATAAATCCATCTTTTGTTCCTAAGGTGTGCCCTCGTAATAACTTAAAACAAACTATAGAGCTGCCAGTGTTCTTTCCTAATCATTCCAATGCAGTAGAATACAGATTTCATCAGTTGGACGTTCACAGACAATGACGGTTCTATCTACACTGGACTAAGGAATTCAGGAAGTCAGACCAATTGTTTGTATCCTTCTCCGACTCCAGATTAGGTCGCCCAGTTTCCAAAGTGACCCTTTTGAATTGGATTTCGAGTTGTATATCCTTCATTTATTCTTCTGATGGAAAGCCTTTACCCTTAAAGATTAAGGCTCATTCTACAAGATCTCAATCTACTTCTGCATCTTTTCAAGCCAGGGTTCCAATTAATAATATTTGTGCAGTGGCAACCTGGGCTACCCCTCACACCTTTATTACTCATTACGAATTGGATTTGACCTCTAGGGGTAGAGCATCCTTTGGTTCCACGGTACTCAGGAGTATTTTCCCGTGAGCCACCCAAAAATAAGGTGTTAGGGACTCTGTCCCATGTGTAAGAATGAAGGTGAGATAGGACTACAGAACATGAAGTTATGTACTCATCATAATGTTCTATGCTTGTAGCCCATCTCGCCCTTCATTGTAACAAACCCATCCTCCTACCTCTCCCTCCACCCCCGTCCTGGATGGATCTGGAGACAGAAAAAAAAATTTCCATAACACGTGGAGACCTTTCATTATTGTTGTTCTTTCTGGATAGTTTTTGTTCTGTCTTTTTATAGTTTAGCAGCAAACAAGATCTGGGGATTATACTGGTGCACCATGGGATACCTACTTAGCCACGAGCCAACTAGAAGACTTTGAGCTTTGTAATAGGCTGAGTCGGCGCCGAGGATTGGCTCCAAACTCATGTGTAAGAATGAAGGGCAAGATGGACTACAAACATGGAACACATAACATGTGAGTACATAACTTCTTTTTTTCTTAATCAAACCATGTACAGGTAGCTGCAGTCCAAGAACTTCAGCATGATTTTTATAGTATAAGCAAACCTGATTTAATATACTGTCAATTGTCAATGCCAGCAGCATGCACCCACAAATGACCAGATGGAATATAATTAAATGGCAGGTATGAGGATTACCTAGGTGTCTAAAGAAACTGTTAATTTCATTAAGAGCATGCAGGACCTTCACAGAGAGTTTATTGTGAGACACTGTGAAAGTACAGCCATTAAATGCATTATTGATCCAATTAAGAACTTCACAACTCAGGACATGTCTTTATATGAATCTTATGCAAGACTGCTACATCATTTTGGTTCTCTCTAAACTGACCAAAGCATAGAAAAGCTCCAAAAAAAGCATAACTCTTACTTCAAGCAAAGATATCCATGAAATCATAAGAATTGTTCGTAACAAACGGTCCATTATGTCTAGTAATGGGCTTGTTAGTAAGATCCTCAACCCTGGGCCCCCCTTTTGTTTTTAAAAAAAGGCAGAAATAGCAGTACTTATTTGGACAGAAGAATCTTGGTACTTTTAAATGTGGCCACCTTTCTGTACTTTCTGTGAATTTATGAGCTGTAAAGATTCTTTCATTTGCCCTAGGTGTGGTAAATAAAATTGAAAGCAAAAAAGCAAAGTGGGAATTGTGACACTGAGGTTATGCAGGGTCCAGTGCTCCAAGTGTTAGGAATTTTATGTGAGGAAAAAGCTATTTCTAAGCTGAAAATAAGGATTGCCTAACACATTTTTCAGATTAGAAATTGTACAATTCTCCCACAAAGCATAGTATTGAATTTCTGTAACATACTTGTTTTTGTTTCACATTTTGTAATGCCATCCTGGAAAAGAAAGAGTTTGAATGGCAAATTTGACTTAATGCCTGTATCTAACCTGGACTTAATGTTGCATGCTATATCAAGAGTGCACTTAGCTCCTGAAACGTGATCATAAAATGTATTACTAACCACTGATATTTAGCTCCTGAAACGTGATCATAAAATGTATTACTAACCACTGATATTTGCAACAGGTTATTTAAGGCCTTCTTCATTACTTGACTTGGACTGTTCTATTTTTACTGTGTTTTGATGGCATTCCTTGTCCAGTTCTGGATCTTAATAGTTTTATTTTATTTTATCAGTATTGCTTTACTTTGATTTGAATTACTTTGATTAGATGCATTATTTTTTGCTCTTTTTTATATGTATTTGTTTGTTGACACTTGTTTTTTTTCCCCTTCTTCATTTGTACATCTCTATGCTTATGGTCTGTGTTTTTGTTTGGCATTATTACTTTCCTGGAGGCTCAGTTTTTATATAATCTGATGAAGCCCTTTAGGTGAAAGCACTGCTTTACCCTCAGGATTAATGGTCATCTTTTTACCCAGGATGCAGACCTGTATTAAGGAGGAGCCAGTCTGTTATTAGAAGCCTGTAAAGCTGTAGTGTTGGGGCCACCATGGCGGATGATGTATGTATATAGTAATCCCACTGTAGTGTTGATTCTGCATGCACTTATTGTTACAGTGATAGTACTCACACAACTGAACCTTTACTCTATCCTCTACCTTGAAACCAGCAGGACATCCTTTTAAGAAAGCTTCCATGTTATAATTCTTTGAAATTGTAAGTTATTTTTTGTTGCACACAGAACCACTGATTCAAATGAGAATAAACAAGAAAAAAAAAAAACGGATTCTGGATGTATATATTCTTCTTAACCTTAGCACACACAGACGTCAGGTCACACAGTGTGGTGTATATCCCTACTACACTACAAGAGCTTAAAAGTTTAAGAAGAGCAGGGGAATGGGCAACACATTGGCTCGACAGATTAGCTTTGGTGCTTTACCTTGCTTAGTTTTTTAGTCTAGATGCCTCCCTTTGTTGCGTGGGGTTTTGATGGGTGTCCATGATGTTCTTTGTGTTTCACTGTTGCAGTCATTACATTTGGGTTATCTGCCTGCAGGTAACCCTCAGCCGGCCTGAATATCAAAGTCTTGGATCCCTGCGTCAGATGCCGTCTCTTATTCCATGATGTCAGGTCACCAGGGGTATAAGGCATGCAGCCGACGCCATTACACAAGTCTTTCTTGGTGCACGGTGCCCAAAGCAGAAGCAGTTCGCAAGTGCTGGTCGGCCAACTCCTGAAATTTTCGATGTTCATTGTGTTTCACTGCTGCAGTCATTACACTTGGGTTATCCTGCCGTCAGGCTGTCCCACAGTTGGCCAGAGTTCCAAAGTCTTGGTCCGGCGTCGGTTGCTATCGCTTCTTCCCTGACGTCAGTGCGGTGGGGGTATATAAGATGCAGCCAACGCCATTTTCTTCAGTCTTTCTTGCCGCGCGGTGCCAGAAGCAAAAGCAGTTCGCAAGTACTGGTCGGCTGACTCCTGAGATTTTCAAAGTCTAATTTCGGAACCGAAGTCTTTAATAAAGCTAAGTACCCCATTGGGGAAACTTTTTCTTGCCTCAGACCGATGTCAGTAAAAGTTAATAATTGCATTTCTTGTGCGAAGCAAATACCTCATAGGGATTTTCATTCTTACTGTATTCCATGCCTAGGCCCAGATCACGACGTCACTAGTTGTCGGTTTTGTGCTAGATTTAACAAACGCACTATTAAACGTCGGTTTGATTTCGCTCGCCATTATTTTGGCCGAAGGTTCAATTATACCATGCCGTTGGAACAACCGACGACTGGAATACACAAAAAACGCAAAGACAAAGATAAGGACAGGCATCCGAGATCCAAAACCAACAATGAAGCCTCTTTTAAGCCAGTCGCCGGCTCGCCAGTTCTCAGTGAGGCGCTTTCACAGCTCCTGACACCCGCTACCTCAGAGCCACAGGCCGCCTCCGACTCCCACGTGGAGATTACTAGACCTCTGGAAACTCAAGGTATTGGGCCTACGGAAATTAACCCCTCAGATGGGTCCGGAGCCGCTGAGCAGGCATGGGCTTCTGAGGGTGTTTTCAGACCTTCACAGATTACCATCAAAACTACAACTAAGTCTAAACCTCCATTAAAGACAAAGAAACAAGTACACCATTCACCTGGACAGGCCTCCATGCCTAAAAAACAGATGCTCAAAATGGTCGAAGACCTAATTACTCTGATCAGGGGTTCCCATCCCCCTCCTGATAAAAGGCCTAGGCAGGATACAGACTGTGATTCCTCTGACCAGGTTTCCATTTCTTCTGATCGACTTCAGACCAGGGATACTCTTTACCCCCCTATGAGGACTCTGATGCTGAAGAATCAATACATTGCCCACCTGATCATGAAGGGATTCACATCCAGATCTAGTGAGGTCATTGTTCCCCTGTACTCTTCACTTATCAGACCAATGATCGAGTACAATGCCCCATTCGGGATGTATCTCACCCGACATCTGCAGCAATTGGAGAGACCCCAAAAGTTCCTCACCAAAAGGATAAAGGGACTCCAAAATCTGTCATATGCTGCCAGATTGAAGAAACTCCAGCTCTATTCAGTCGCATACCGTCTACTCAGAGGTGACATGTGCCTGACATACAAGGCCATGTCCAACCCGGAGTTAATGGACATGCTCCACCTCAAAAAATCCAAATCCACCAAAACCACTAGAGCAAGCGACTTAAACCTTAGCACGGATATAAATAGGACGTGCTGGAGGGATAGATTTATCACTCAGAGACTCCCTATGCTGTGGAATAAAATCCCGGTCCATGTGAGGCAGAGCACCTCGCTGACTCTGTTCAAGAGAAATCTAGACCTGTGGATGGGAGATTGTAGGTTTACCCCAGGAATCAACTCTGTGTCACTGCTGGACAGAGGCACAACAAACTAATGGGCACAGTATTTTTTCATATAAGGGGTGGCGTAAGCCACAATAATTTGGGCTAGGCTTATAAATGCCTTAGGGCAGATAGCCTAGTATAAACCTATGAACCTATAATCCCTTCAGCCTCTCCTCCTGAGGATTACTCTTTTGCGGGAACTTTGCATACCATGAGATAGCATTTCCATTGGGAGAGCCAGGATTATTCAGAATCCAAGAAAAGGCACAGAGATTTTCTTTTATTGCCTTAACACAGGCCCCTTGCTATTCCACCTGTATTGGATATTGTGGATGATGTCTTCTCCGAATCCAGTTTAACCACTGATTCTTTGCCTCCAGCACCAGTCAAGCCAGATAGATACTACAGAGTCCCTGACTCTCACAAAATTCTTTATAAAAACCCTGCTTCTGACCCAGAAACTATTTCCCAGGGTCCCAAAGGGGTAAAGGCTTCCACTGCTAAAAATCCAGTTCCCTCTGACAGGGATTCTAGAGCATTAGACAGATGGGGGAAGAAAGTTTACACTTCTGCAACTTTAGCAGTAAGGGCTTTAAATTGCCAGTTCCACATGCTTACATACCAACAATATTTAATGTCTCTGTTAAAACAGAAAATGCTTGCAAGCTCAGAAAGTCCTGATTATAAGGAAAAGCAGGATTTATTGCATGCAGCTGAACAAGTGGGAAAACATACTCTGCAATGTGGTTTTGATTCTTTAGAGGCTTCTT
Organism: Protopterus annectens; assembly: GCF_019279795.1. NCBI lineage: Eukaryota > Metazoa > Chordata > Ceratodontiformes > Protopteridae > Protopterus > Protopterus annectens. The sequence continues at coordinate 488,455,586 of NC_056739.1, forward strand.
GTAGAGCCGCAGTTACAGGATCTGTGATTCAAAGGCATGCTTGGTTAAAAGAACAAGGTTTACCTGATCATGTTAAGGCAAAATTATTGGATGCTCCTTTACAGCATGATATTTTGTTTAGTGTCAAGGCAGAAGAGGTATTAAAGAAAATGGAGGATAACGCAAAATCTATGCAAACAGTGAAGGATTTCTTACAGGTACAGCCACCTCGATTTAGCAGAAATTGGCCTTCAAAAAATTGATCCTTTCCAGTGTCAGACAGGCCACAAAGAGGCAGATACAGATGCCCAAGAGGCAGATCACAGCCCCAAGGCTCTTACAAACCACGTCAGTGGGGTGCTTCAACCCCAAAAGGAGGAGAAGACAAGTCACAACCTTATAGGAAACAGTCCCAATGACTTCCCCCTTCAAATGCCAAGCACTTACCTTTTGGCTGCTCCCTTAGGGGGAAAACTAGCACTTTTTTCATAAAATTGGCATATGATCACCCAAGACAAATGGGTTCTGAATATTATTATACCAAGGCCAAAAGGAATGCCAGACCTGCCACAAAGTCAATGGGCAGAGGAACAAAAACAAATTACAACCCTCATGGACATGAGAGCTATTCAAAAAGTGCCACAACAGGAACAAGGACAAGGATTTTACTCAAGACTTTTCTTGGTCCCCAGAAAGGACAAAGCCTGGAGACCCATACTGGACCTGTCTACTCTAAATACTTACCTGGATGTTCCGAAATTCAAAATGTTGACACTACAGCAGCTTCTTCCCATGCTGGGCAAGAAGGCTTGGCTTGTTACCTTGGACCTCAAAGAGGCATACCTGCATGTCCCAATCAGACAAAATTGCAGAAGCTACCTCAGATTTATAGCAGGCTCAATGCATTACCAATTCTCTGCACTACCCTTTGGCTTATCTACTGCGCCCAGGGTCTTTACAAAATGCCTGGCACCAGTAATTGCATTTTGCAGACAAAAAATAATTCAAATATATCCCTACTTGGATGACTGTCTTATTCAAGCAGAGAGCAAGGACATTCTTCTAAAGCATCTGGCATTTGTAAAAAGATTGCTAATTTGCCTAGGGTACACAGTAAACGAAAAGAAGTCAAAACTAGTGCCCTCAGGGGCGTGGCCAAGGATGAACACAGGATAGCAGCAGATTTCTTCAGCTCCACCAATTTCATTACACTGACAGGAATTAATTACTTAAAAAATTAATTTTTGAAGTAATTTTCTTTCTAAATATGTTTGTTTTATATAGTTCTTGAACTATATCTAAAAAAGAAAGGAAATCTTAACAATATTCCTGTCAGAAATCACTTTGGAAATTTTCCTGTCAGTTTATCAGTCTGAAATGAGTTCCAGTAAGACAAATTCTCAAGACTCCAGCATCAAGAAAGAACTTCAGTCTCTGATAATTATAATCCAGCAACTTACTGCTAAGATGGATAAAATGGATACTAAAATAGACACCTTCATAGAAAAACTACAAAACAAATAGACTTGTTACATATAGACCTGCAACAACAGAAGATCCAGATGACAGGCATAGAAGAAGCTGTGAATGACATGGAAAATAGAATACAAGAAGAGGAAATCAACATTGAGTTTCTGCTGAAACAAAATACACATTTACAAACAAAGCTGGATGACCTGGAAAATAGATCTAGGCAATAACATTAGGATTTTGGACTGCCAGAAAATATTGAAGGTAACAATATTACTTCTTTTTAACAACATGGCTCCCTAAAACTTTAGACTTACCAGAAGCATTCTCTTTTGGTATCGAAAGAGCACATAGATCTATAGCTAATACTAACTCTAACAAAAACTATCCTAGATCAGTTATAGTTAGATTTCTATCATCTTTGATAAAGAGATGGTTCTTAAATCTGCTTGGGCTAAAGCTCCTGTTAAGATTAATGAGACAACTGTGCGTTTTGACAATGACTATTCTTCCATGGTAATAGCTAAAAGAAAAGTTTTTCTGCCACTAATAAGGGAGCTTAAAAAAGCACAGTTTAAAACATACCTTCTGTTTCCTGCCAAGCTTAAAATCTTCCTTCCTGATGGTCCTAAAATTTTCGATGACTTAGACTCTGCTTTACTGTTTATCAAAAAAAAAATAAGATTTTGGATAAAATAGAAGAAATGGAATGGGCTAGTCCTTCATTAAAGAGACTGGCAACTGAAACTTCATGGAAGACTTCAGAGAAGAAGAAGAGACTAAAAAACAAATGATTTGTTCTATGTTTTTTTTTCTCTCATCATTTTATTTCATTATTAATCTTTTTAAATATAGTTCCTGCATTTCCAAGAAGCAACAAATATTTTGAAAAAGATTTAATCAAAGTTATTCTCTGTGTGCAAAGAAATGTTTTGTTTCATAACTAGTCAAAATACCTGGAGATTTAATGGCAAGTTGTGATTCAACTGGTTTCTCTTTCTGAAAAGGAGAAGTAAGGTCAGTAATTTGATACATTTTTTTTCTTTATCTTTTTTTTCTTCTTCTTTTCTTCTTTTCTTTGTTTAAACAATGACATTCTATTTAGATTATGTAGTGTGTGAAGGGTGGGGGAAGGCAGGGAGAGAAGAGTAATGAAAATATGATTAATAGAATAATAACATATTTATTCCTTGTAAAAAGTTTATATGTTCTTCAAATGCTATTCCTAATTATACTTTCTTGATTACACTGCTTATGCTTGTTTGTAAATAATCTGTCATGCTTTAACTAATAATAATTAGAACTAAATAATAGTAAATAATATGTTTTATTTTTAACTCTATTAATATAAACAGTAAGTAATATTCCATTGTATATACTTCTTATAGCTTTCTCTTACATTTTTTTATTTCTGCCTTACACCCTTTTACTTTCTACTCTTTTTCTTTTCTTATTAATATATAGAAATGCTTTTGATCATATAGACACAGTAAATAATAAGATTTGCATAAAAATTGAGTTGGGACAAAAATATTGAGTTTTATTACTTATTAATAATTTTGGGCTTAATTTCACTTACATAGAGGCTGTAATAACCTGTAAAATACATTGTGAAGGTTTTGTCATGTTTAGATGCATTTACACTGCTAAATGAATGTTTGTCACTAGTTTTTAATAAGTTTCCCGCCAAAATGTTGAGAGACAATCTGGGATGTGGGCTGTCTCATGCACAGTGTCCATGAGCTACTTCAAAAGCTTCAACTCTCAGAATTCTCACAGAGAAGCTGAAAGCAGCTAGTCTCACCTTTGACCTAGATATCACACTGACACATCACAGATTCAGCAGTGACACTCTACCAGGAAATAGAAATGATACAAATGCGACTATGTGAAGGAAAATGAACTCTTTAACATCTAAATGTGAGTTATTTTATATAATTACTTAAATATCTATGTTATAAGTCATAAAATGTCAGTTATAATGAGTTTAAATGATACAGTTTCTTGTAGTAAGTAAATGTCTTATTTTAGAAGGCATAGAAAATGAAACATTTATTCAAGTGTTTTTGAAAATCTACTTAACAGCAGCTTAATAATCTGTGTTAAAAACTTATGTTCCAAACATATACATTACTATAACTCATTTAATTCATCTGATTGACAAGCGTAAATAATTTTATAACTCTATACTGGAAGAAATTGTCATGTGATATATTTTAAAGCAGTAGTATAGCATGGTTGTAAAATCTGGTTACTAAAATGTGTTTGCTGTGCATTATTTTGTATAAAGCAGACAGATTTATTGTAGGGACAGCAAGTAAGATAGTGCTTAGTAAGGACACAACTCAGTGAGATCAGATTATATATATATATATATATATATATATATATATATATATATGTGTGTGTGTGTGTATGTGTGTATGTGTGTGTGTGTGTGTATATATATATATATATATATATATATATGTGTGTGTGTGTGTATATGTATATATATATATATATATGTGTGTGTGTGTGTGTATGTGTATATGTATATATATATATATATATATGTGTGTGTGTGTGTGTGTGTGTGTATGTGTATATATATATATATATATATATATATATGTGTGTGTGTGTGTGTATGTATATATGTATATAAGTGTTTCTGAGAATCTGCATAACTATGCAGTATGATTTATAACAATTTCTATGAATACAATATTTTATTCTATTGACAATAATGAGTTTGAGTAAATGCTCATATATAAGCAATTCAAGGTTTTTTTGGAAGCTGTTAATTGCATTTACATGACAGAAAATAGATGCATCTTAATATATGTAATGTCTGAATCATATTAGCCAAAGTTTTTGATTTAAATGAATGTTAGAACTTATTTTTCTCTCCTCTTGATTTCTAACATCAAGATTATTTGAATGCTATTTGAATACAAGTGTTTTATATTACATGGATGTATATAGTAGTATGAACAGTTTAAAAAAAAAAAAAAGGTTTATTTTAGTTTATATGATGCTGTTTTACCAAATGTGTAGTCTTGTCTTGCTAGATAATTGAATTGAAAACTGTTAACCTTAGTTAAATATAACTAGTATTAAATTGATAAGGTGGTAGCTGAGGTACTGCTGCTTAGGGTAGGGGGTTAACTTGAGTGGTAAATACTACTCTAAGTTGGAGTTTATAACTCCAGGCTGGATGCAAGGTTTAATCCTTACATTATTTTCACTTGTTCATTGTTATTTGTATATAGTTTTGACATCCACAATATATTTTGTACATTCATTGTCACTACAAACAAAATTGAATCCTATACGAAATCCCATAAGAGATTTAATAAATACAGCTATATTTAAAGGTACACCTAAAGGACGAGATGTAACATTACTTATCTTGTTATTTTGATCATAAGATTCTTAAGTTTTAAAAATGCCAAATGACATCTTTAAAAGGAATTTCTTTAAACATTAATGGATTGAATAATCCATGTAAAAGGGCAAGCCTAATAAGATACATTAATTTACATAAGGCCAACTTAGTCTTCCTGCAAGAAACCCATCTCTTGAAAAAAGATATTGATAAACTAGCCACAAACAAATATACAGTATTGGTTAGTTCAGAGCACACTCAGAAAAAAAGAGGAGTGGCTATTTTATGGAATAAAAGTATGCCCATTCCTAAAACCATTAAGTCTTTTCAGGATGACATAGGAATGTTTTGTATGGTTACAATACAAATTAATGGGAATACTTACACTTTAATTAATGTATATTGGATACCTGGAATTGGTATTAATACAGTGAAACATCATCTTGATAAGATCATATCATTCTCTATAGGAGATATTATTTTAGCTGGTGACTTTAATTGTATACTACATGAAAGTGATACTACCACTATAGGGAAAAGAAGAATTACATCTAATGCAAAACATTTCAATGATTTTGCTAATTCTTATCATTTGAATGATATTAATAATCTGATAGATTCAAAATCATTACCATACACCTTTTTTTCTAACAGATACAAAACTTATTCAAAAATAGATAGGGTCTTTATTTCTAACCAGATGGTAACAGATTTAATTAATTCCAAAATCATTTCATGTCCTATATCTGATCATAATTCAATTGTTTTTGAATTCATAATAAAAAATACTCATAGTGTTCAGATCAAAAGGATACCAGCATACTTAACTCAACTAAAAGACTATAAAGAATATATACTTTCAGAAGTAAAACATTTTTAGACATAAATAATACTCCTGAAGTCTCCAGTGTTTATGTTTGGGATGCCTTAAAATCATATCTATATGGACAAAGTATCAGATGGTATAATAATAAAAGGAAATCTTGGGATAAGGAATTGTTAGATATTCAAAGTAAATTAGACTCTTATAAACATAATAATAAAGAAAATATTATGGACAAGAAAGTTATTGTAGAAATAAACAAACTAAATGAGAAATACAAAGAAATTTTAACTCATAAAGTTAAAATAACTTTAGAGAAATACACGTTTTTGTCTTATTCAATAAGCCCCAAATACTTACATAGACTTAAAAATAAAACAAAAAGGTTGAATAAATAAAACCATATCAAAGAAATCTTTTCTCTAAGGAAAAAGAAGAATGTTTCTAGTATACCAGAAATACTAGATGAATTTAGAAATCACTTTCACAAAATTAACCATTATAACATTAACATGGAACCTAAAGATAAAGTAAAGGAGTTTATAACCACAAACATGAATACAAAGCTTAATAAACAACAGATTAAACTATTGGACAAGAGTATTTCATATACAGAAGTTATTACACAAATAAATAAGCTTAAATCAAACAAAGCACCGGGTAATGATGGTATTATACCAGAGATATATAAAATCCTTTCTAAAAGTACATATTCATTAATACATAAGGTTTTTATTTTGGCCCAAACTGAGTTAATAACCCCCCCCCCATCTTGGCAATACACATTTATTTCGCCAATTTTAAAACCTAATAAAGATCCAACTAGATGTTCTTCATATCGGCCCATCTCATTACTTAATGTTGATTATAAAATGTTTATGAGTATCATTGCTGATAGATTGAAGACAATCATTCCCGGCATTATATATATAGATCAGACAGGCTTCATTGTAAATAGAAATACTTTTGATAATATAAGAAGAACTTTAACATTAATAGATTTTGCAAATAGGAAAAAGAAAGATTTAACACGTATTAGTCTTGATATAAGTTCAGCATTTGATTCAGTAAGTTGGGACTATCTGTTTACCTTAATGAAGTGCACAAACTTCTCAGATGCATTTGTAAATCTAATTGAGCATTTATACAAAGGAACGTTGGTTTATATTAAGGTAGGAACATATGTTTCACAAAAAATACCCATTCTTAAAGGTACAAAACAAGGATGTCCACTTTCTCCACTATTATTCACTTTAGTAATGGAGCCTTGGGCTAATTTGATCAGAAACAGTACTGACATAGAGGGTTTTGAAATAGATGAAAATACAACATCCAAAATTCAACTTTTTGCAGATGATGTTCTAATTACATCAACAGGATCTAATTCTTCTATGCAGTCTCTATTTGATAACATGATGAATTTTAAAAGTATTTCTGGTTTAATATTCAATGAAGAAAAACTAAAATACTACCTATATATACACGAAAAAATATTCTCATTAGTGATTTTACTAAATATGTACCCAATTCAGGTCAGATAACTTATTTAGGTATAATACTATCTAAAGATATTAAATCTATTATATATAATAATTATAATACCTGTTTTCTTAATATACAAAATCTTTTAATACCTGGAATAATATGTTTTTTACTATGAAGGAGAGACTTACAATTATTAAAATGATAATATTCCCCAAGATTTTATACTTAATACAATCAATAATACTTCCACCTACAAAAATAATTATCAAGAAACTGAATACACTAATGTTAAATTTCCTATGGGCACCTAATAGACCTAGGATTGCATTAAAGAAACATACTAATAGCTGGTCTCAAGGGGGTATTTCTTTTCCAGACTTTAATTTATATACTATCTCTTCTATTGTAAAAGTTATTACTTTATTAATAGATCAGTCATATGTCGCAAAATGGAAAGATTATTGGGAGCTAATTAGTATGCACTTCATGAAAATCTCCTTAACACATAAAAATATGATTGTAAATAACTCTGTTATGGTTACTAAAGGAATTTTGTACTTCACCTATTACACCTAAACATATGGTTTGTTACCCATTAAATATTATTATTAGTTATCGTAACTTTATATTCATGCACCCTAGATATAGGGAATGGAATTTTATTGTATTCCCTATAATGTATACTCAGGGTATGCTTTTGTCATCTACTTCTGAAGGAACTCATTTAGCTATAGATAATGATCTAAAGTACTGGTATCAGTTGATATCTGATAATAAAGTTAAAAATCTAGATTTCTTAAAACAAGAATTTGATCTAAGAGACACTTGCTGGTTAGAGGTTCAGACCTTTAGACAACATCTCATTAATAAAATAGATCTAATGTCTATAACAGTTAAAGAATCTATTCCAACACTGATTGATTACTTGATATTAAATTTACAACATAAAGTTTCTGATAAAGGTAAACTTTCATACATACATAAAATTATCAGACAAGAAACTTTTACAGTGTAGATTCATACTGGAATTATTTCACTTCTATTAACGGGACCCACCAAATCAACAAGATAAACAATATATATTGGAATCTGCTTATAGAACTACGTCTTCCATTGTCTGGAGACTTTATACATGGAAATTTTTACATAGATCTTTTTATACACCTTTGATGATGAATAAAATAAATAATAAAGATAATTTATGTAAGATGTAATGTAGAAATTAATGCTGACTGGGCTCATATGTTTTATGACTGTATAAAATTGAAAGAATACTGGAAGTCAATTAATGAATTTTTGCAGGCTCTTTTTACAGATAATTTCATTATTTCTAAATCTCTTATATTATTCAACACACCTGTACCTCAAAGTGTTAAAAAGGTTAAGCTTCCCTTGTTATGGTCTATTCTAGCAGTGGCTAGGAAAATAATAACTAGAAATTGGATTTCAGATACACCTCCTTCGTTCAATGAATTTAAAATGTTATGAATATAGTGTGCCATATGGAAATAAACACAATTAGGACAAGAACAAATAGAAAAACATCTTATTATATTGTATGGGATAATTTACAAAATTTGTTAAAAAAATTTTAATTTCAATAGCATGGTATTTTAGTTTAATTAATTGATCTGATTGTAGTGGATGTCTTTGTAAATACTTTAGTTGTTTTGTTGAATATTATAATAATACCTATTTTTAATTACTTGTATAAAATTGTTATGATATTTCTCTTATATGTTAAAACAATAAACCTGTTTTGAAAAAAAAAAACTAGTGCCCTCACAAGAGATAATATTCCTGGGTGCCAGCTTAAATACAACGGCCCAGATGGCTTATCTCACGCCAGACAAGCAAAGACAACTGACTCAGTACTTTCAATTGATGGCAACAAAAACCCAACTCCCTGCAAGAAAAATTCTGCAGGCCTTGGGGTTCATGGCATCCTGCATATTACTAATACCATATGCAAGACTGCATATGAGGAAACTACAATGGTACCTAAAAAGTGTTTGGACTCAACATTGTCACAGTTTGGAAACAGTAATACCACTTATTCCCTGCCTACAACAGGAGTTTTTTGATGGTGGGCACAGGCATGTCACCACAACAAGGGACAGCCTTTCACTTTACCCACAGCCAGGCAGACACTAACAACAGATGCTTCGGATTACGCCTGGGGAGCACACATGGCAGGAAAATATATTCAGGGCAAGTGGCCCGCAGACCAAATGCATCTTCACATCAATCAAAAAGAGATGCTAGCTGTACAAAATGCCCCTACAGCTTTCAAGGACCTTCTGTATCCAGGGCAACTATTACTAAAGACAGACAACACCACAGTTATGTGGTACATAAACAAGCAAGGGAGCACTCATTCCTATCCCCTCTGCAGACAAGCCATGACTTTGTGGAACACAGCACTGACCTATCAAGTTCATCTGCAAGCACAATTCCTGCCAGGAAAGAGAAATACTCTGGCAGACGATTTAAGCAGAAACATCATGGATCCCCACAAGTGGAAATTAAATCCACAAGTATTCAGCATAATAACACAAAAATGGGGGTGCCCAGACATAGATCTTTTTGTCTCCCCTCTGAACTGCCAAGTACAGAAATTCTGCATAAGGACTTACCACTCACAAGCATGGAAAGTGGATGCTCTCTCGTTCAGCTGGAAAACCTTAAAAGTTTATGCCTTCCCACTGCTGCCTCTCCTTTCAAAGGTACTCCTAAAAGCCAGACAAGAAAGGCCAAAAATTATCCTGATTGCCCCAATCTGGCCACGCCAGCACTGGTACCCAATCTTAAAGAATTTGGCTCAAGGCCCATCATGGATTTTACCTCAAATTCCTCAACTTCTGACTCAACAAACAATCATATCCTGCACAGCCAGCTCAAAACCTTAAACCTGGCTGCATGGCAGATTACTTATCTAAGCAACCAGCACCTCTCTCTAAAGCTGTTATGGATGTTATTTTGGAGGCCAGGAGGCCCAGCACCAGGAAATCCTATTCAGAAAAGTGGAAGAGATTCTGCGCCTGGAACCAGGCTCACAGCTTTGACCCTCTTGTTCCAAATATTCCTCAGATATTACAATACCTAACTGAGATGCTGGACAAGGGCCTATCCTTTTCATCCATTAAGATCCACGCCTCTGCCATCTCAGCTCATTACAACACAGATCCTCCTATTTTCTCTCATCCATTATTAAAACAGTACCTCAGAGGGGCTAAAAGCATAAGACCGCCCCGGAGAGCAACAACACCAACTTGGGACCTCAACTTTGTCTTGGAAAAACTAACTTTACCTCCTTTTGAGACAGCCAATACAGCAGAATTAAAATATGTGTCATGGAAAACTGCTCTGCTTCTGGCAATAACCTCAGCACGAAGAGTCTCAGAGTTACAGGCCCTAATGGCAGTGGAACCTTTCATCATTTTTCATCAGGACAGAGTTTCTTTAAGAACAAACCCTACATTTATGCCAAAGGTGGTATCCAATGTGGCTCTTAACCAAACTATTCACTTGCCAACATTTTATCCAAATCCCCAGAATAAAGGGGAGAGACTTCTGCATTCATTGGACATACACAGGCAGTTATGCTTCTACTTGGACAAAACAAAAGCTTTCAGGAAAACTGAGCAATTGTTTGTTGCATATGCTGCAGGATCACAGGGAAAGGCTATTTCAAAACAGACCATTTCAAACTGGATAGGACACTGTATCCGTTTCTGCTACACACAGCATGGAAAAACTGTACCTAGCAACATTAGGCCTCATTCCACCAGGGCAACAGCCACTTCAACTGCCTAACTTAGAGGAGTACCTACCAAGGATATTTTGGAAGCTGCAACTTGGAGTTCAGTGCACACCTTTACCAAGCATTACCACTTGCCTCTTTACTCTAAATCCAGAGCTGGCTTTGCCACTGCAGTGCTGCAGGGCCTCCTAGCCACCCAACCTCAGCTTTGGGATTCAACCCAAGTGTAATGACTGCAGCAGTGAAATACGATGAACATAGTACAGTTTTGTACCTACCATAAATGTAGATGTTCGAGTGTATTCACTGCTGTGCAGTCCAGGTTACCCTTCCTCCATCCCCTCTTTCTTAGCTGGGACTTATCTATACCTTTCCACCCTATACAACCTATGTGGTGTGTTTGCTTGCAACTGAAGGTATTGTTTTTATTTTTTATGTATGTTTTATTAGCAATGTGTATTGCCTACCTATTTGGGGGCACCTGACATCTAGGGCAAGAAAAACTGAAGAAAATGGCGTTGGCTGCATCTTATATACCCCTGGCGCACTGACGTCAGGGAAGAAGCGACAGCAACCGACGCCGGACCAAGACTTTGGAACTCTGGCCGACTGAGGGACTGCCTGACGGCAGGATAACCCAAGTGTAATGACTGCAGCAGTGAATACACTCGAACATCTACATTTATGGTAGGTACAAAACTGTACTTTTTCGAATTTCAGAACCGAAGTCTTCAAAAAAGCTAAGTACCCAGTTGGGGACCACCTGATGGCAGGATAACCCAAGTGTAATGACTGCAGCAGTGAATACACTCGGACATCTACATTTATGGTAGGTACAAAACTGTACTTTTTCGAATTTCAGAACCGAAGTCTTCAAAAAAGCTAAGTACCCAGTTGGGGATCCTTTTTCTTGCTCTAAACCGATGTCAGTAAAAGTTAACAATTGCATTACCTGTGGAAAGCAAATAACTCATAAAGATTTTAATTTGTACTGCATTCCTTGCATAGGCCCAGACCACGGCATCCCTTGCTGTCGATTTTGTGCCTTATTCAGTCCTCGAATAATTCGTCATTGGTTAATTTTTGCATCGAACTATTTCGGTACTCGGTTTAATTATCCAGAAATGGCTTTGGTAAGCCATCCGACTACCTACATTCCGAGAAAACACAAAGATAAACACAGAGACAGACCGCATAGTTCCAAAGCTGCCGACGATGCTTCCGTTAAGCTAGTTGCCAGTTTGCCGGTACTCAGTGAGGCGCATTTGCAGCCCCTGATACCCACTACTTCAGATTCGCAGGCCTCTACTGAGACCCATTCGGAGTCCGGTTTGCTGTGAGATGCTTCTTCGACCATGGAACCTGCGGATGTCTCTACCTTGGATGGGTCCGGAGCCGCTGTGCACGCACTGGCTTCTGAGGGTGTATTCAGGCCTACTGGCTTGCATTTCAAACCGACGCCATTTTCTTCTTCAAGGCCTAAAACTCGACCCACGCCTAGAAAACCAATGTCCAAACCGCATAGTCAGGCCCGTATGCCTAAAAACAAATGATAAGAATGGCTGAAGACCTTATTACTTTAATTAGGGGAAGCCAGTCTTCACCCTCTAAGAGACCTAGAACTGATTTTCCTTCTGATTCTTCTGATCAGGATTCTGAAATTTCTGTTTCTTCTGATTACCAGGATTTGCCCTTATCTACCTATGAGGATTCTGATGCAGAGGACTCCATTTCCTCTGCTTCCCCTCCAGAAAATTTTTCTTTTGGTGAAACCTTGCACACCCTTAGGGAGCATTTCCACTGGGAAAGCCAGGATTACTCTAACTCCAAAAAGAGGCTTTGGGGAATTCTTACTCCTCTCTCAACACAGGCGTTTAGCTATCTCTCCTGTCCTGGACATTGTAGATGATGCCTTCTTGGAATCTAGCATGGCCCCAGACACTTTACTTCTGGCTCCCAAGAAACCTGACAGGTATTAGAGTACCTGACTCTCACAAGTTCCTCTTCAAGAATCCTACTGCGGACCCAGAGACCATTTGCCAGGGACCTAAAGGCATTTAGTCTGCTACTGCCAAAAACCCTACCCCCTTTGATAGAGATTCCAGGGCCTTGGACAGATGGGGTAAGAAGGTATACACTTTTGCTACTTTGGTCATTAGGGGCTTAAACTGCCAGTTTCATATGTTAAAGTATCAGCAGCATATTATAGGACTACTTAAACAGAAACTGATGTTGCTTCCTGACTGTGCTGAAAATAAAGAATTACAGGATTTAATGCATTTTGCTGAACAAGTTGGTAAACGTACTTTGCAATGTGGTTTTGACTCTTTAGAAGCATCTTGCATGGCTGCTGTCACTGGGTCTGTTCTTAGAAGGCATGTTTGGCTTAAGGAGCAAAATTTGCCAAATCATGTTAAAGCTAAACTACTGGATGCTCCCTTAAACCAAGACCGCCTGTTTGGCAGCAAAGAAGAAGAAGTCCTTAAAAAGATTGAGGAAAAAGCTAAATCTATGCAAACTGTTAAAGATTTCCTGTAAGTACAGCCTCACAGATTTTGTAGGTATTGGCCTTCTAAGAACTGGTCCTTTCCTGTCTCTTCCAAGCCTTCTCAGTTCAAACCCAAGAACAGCAGACCACCTAGGCTTACAGTCTCAAGGTACTCACAGGCCTAAGCAGTGGGGGGCTCCTACTTCCAAAGCTGGAAGTAGTAAGACACCCCCCTATGGAAAACTGTCACAATGACTTAACCTTAAACCTTCCAAGCCCTGCTCAGCTGCCTGCTTCCCTTAGGGGGAAAGGTCACCTTGCATGCAAAAAACTGGGAACTCATTACCCAGGACAAATGGGTTTTAAATGTAGTTTCCCAAGGATACAAACTCCACTTCCACACCTTACCAACCCTAAACGGTTGGCCAGACCTACCCTGAAATCAGTGGGCAGAGGCTCAACAGCAGGTTCTCCCTCTTCTAAGTATCAGGGCTATTCAACCTGTCCCAGCAGAGGAAAGGGGACAAGGTTTTTACTCAGGACTTTTCCTGGTACCCAGAAAAGATCGCTCCTGGCATCCTATCCTGGATCTCTCTATTCTAAACACCGTTTTGGTAATCCCAAAATTCAAAATGCTAACACTTCATCAGCTTCTTCCTATGCTAGGCAAAGATGCTTGGTTGGCAACCTTAGACTAAAGGAAGCTTACCTGCACATTCCAATAAGGGACTCTTGCAGGAAATACCTGCGCTTCAGAGCAGGCTACATGCACTATCAGATGTTCTTCATGTTTCACTGTTGCAGTCATTACATTTGGGTAATCTGCTGGCAAGTTGCCCTCAGTCGGCCTGATTGACAAAGTCTTGAGTCCTGCATCGGTTGCCGTCCCATCAGGTCATCAGGGGTATAAAACATGCAGCCGACGCCATTATGTCAGTCTTTCTTGCTGCGCGGTGCCCGAAGCAGAAGCAGTTCGCAAGTGCCGGTCAGCCGACTCCTGAAATTTTTGTTTTCGAGTTTCAGAACCGAAGTCTTCTACTAAAAGCTAACTACCTCGTTGGGGAAACTTTTTCTTGCTCCTTACCAATGTCAGTAAAAGTTAATAATTGTATTACTTGTGGGAACCAAATACCTCATAAGGATTTTCATTTGTACTGTATTCCTTGCCTAGGCCCTGACCACAAAGTGCCTTGCTGTCGGTTTTGTGCTAAATTTAATCAACGCAGTATTAAACGTCAATATATTTTTGCCTCTAAATATTTTGGCTGAAGATTTAACTATCCAGAAATGTCGTCGGTCAGCAATCCAACTACCAGAATACCAAAAAAACGCAAAGAAAAAGATAGAGACAGACCGTCGAGGTCCAAAACCGACAAAGAAGCTTCTCCTAAGCCAGTTGCCGGTTCGCCGGTACTCAATGAGGTGCTTTCGCAGACCCTGATACCTGCTACTTTTGATTCACAGGCCTCTACTGAGACCCATTCAGAGTCTGGTATGCCGCGAGATACTTTAAGTATTGAACCCGCGGATGTCTCTACCTTAGATGGGTCCGGAGCCGCTGAGCAGGCACCAGCTTCTGAGGGTGTTTTCAGGCCTAAAGATCTGTATATTAAACCAATGCCATCTTCAAAACTAAGGCCAAAATCTACTTCTATGTCTAAAAAACTGACGCTTGGGCCACGTGTACAAGCCCCAATGCCTAAAAAACAAATGATCAAAATGGCTGAGGACTTGATTACCTTGATCAGGGGTACCCATCCTCCCATCCTGCTAAGAGGCCTAGGCAAGGCACTGGCTATGATTCTTCAGATCAGGTTTCTGTTTCTTCTGATTTCTCTTCTGATCAGGAATTATCTGTTTCCACTTATGAGGACTCTGATGCAGAAGATCCCATCCCTTCTGCTTCTCCTCCTGAGGATTTTTCTTTTGGAGAAACTTTGCATACCTTAAGGGAACACTTTCACTGGGAGAGTCAGGATTTCTCAGAATCTAAAAAGAGACTTGGGGATTTTCTTCTTCTTCCTCAGCATAGGCCTTTGGCTATACCTGCTGTTCTAGACATTGTTATTGATGTTTTCCTCAGAATCCAGTATGACTCCTGATTCCCTGCCTCCGGCTCCTAGTAAGCCAGACAGATACTACAGGGTTCCTGACTCCCACAAATTCCTTTTCAAAAACCCTACTGCTGACCCTGAAAACATTTCTCAGGGTCCCAAGGGCGTTAAGGCCTCTACTGCTAAAAATCCTACCCCTTCTGCTAGAGATTCCAGGGTGCTAGATAGATGGGGTAAAAAGGTTTACACATCTGCAACCTTGGCAATCAGGGCTTTAAACTGTCAATTTCATATGCTTAAATATCAACAGCATGTCATGGGTTTACTTAAACAGAAAATTATGTTGATTTCTGACTGTTTGGAAAATAAAGAGTTGCAGGATGTATTGCATTCAGCTGAACAAGTTGGAAAACATACTTTGCAATGTGGTTTTGATTCCTTGGAAGCTTCTTGCAGGGCTGCTGTATCTGTATCTGTGATAAGAAGGCATGCTTGGCTCACGGAGCAAAGTCTGCCTGACCATGTTATAGCAAAATTGTTGGATGCTTCTTTGCAACAGGACAGTCTATATGGTAATAAGGCTGAAGAAGTTTTGAAAAAGATGGAAGATAAAGCTAAATCTATGCAAACTGTGAAAGATTTCCTACAAGTGCAGCCACCCAGGTGTAGTAGGCACTGGCCTACTAAAAACTGGTCCTTTCCAGTACCCACTAGAGCTGCTCTGGTCAAACCCAGACATTCAAAAGGCTCCAGGTTTCAGTCGCAAGGAACTTTTAGAACTAAGCAATGGGGTGCCTCCACCTCCAAATCTGGAAGCAGCAAGGCACCTCCCTATGGTAAAGAGTCTCAGTGACTTCCCACTGCATTCACCAAGCACTTATCTTTTGGCCGCCCCTTTGGGGGGAAAACTGGCACTTCATGCACAAAACTGGCAACTGATTACCCAGGACAAATGGGTTTTAAATATAGTATCCCAGGGATACATATTTCATTTCCACACGTTGCCAGTCCCAAATGAAATTGCAGACCTGCCTCCAAATCAGTGGGCAGAGGCCCAGAAACAAGTTGTGTCCCTCATGAATATGGGAGCTATTCAACCAGTACCAGAAAAGGAAAAGGGTCAAGGTTTTTATTCAAGACTTTTCCTGGTACCCGGAAAAGACAAATCATGGCGTACAATTCTGGACTTATCCATTCTAAATAAATTTTCTGGACATTCCAAAATTCAAGATGCTGACTCTTCAACAGTTACTACCTATGCTAGGCAAGGATGCCTGGTTGGTAACTCTAGACTTAAAAGAGGCTTACGTGCATATCCCAATCAGGGAATCTTGCAGAAGATACCTCCACTTCAAAGCAGGCTATTTGCATTACCAGTTCTCCGCACTGCCCTTTGTCTTATCTACTGTGCCCAGGGTCTTCACAAAGTGCCTGGCACCAGTAATTGCATTTTGCAGGCAAAGAAATATTCAAATGTATCCATACCTGGACGATTGTCTAATTCAGGCAGAAAGCAAGGATACCCTTCTAAAACATCTGGCGTTTGTAAAAAGGCTTCTAACTTGTCTAGGGTACACCATAAACTAAAAGAAATCACAACTGGTACCCTCTCAGATAATTACATTCCTGGGTGCAAGCTTGAATACAACTGCCCAGATGACTTACCTTATGTCAGAAAAACAAATTCAATTGATGACTTACTTCAAGCAGGTGGCCACAAAAACCCAGCTATCTGCAAGACAAATTCTGCAGGCCTTGGGGTTCATGGCCTCCTGCATTCTTCTAATTCCATATGCAAGAGGAAACTTCAGTGGTACGTAAAAAGCTTATGGAGTCAACATTGTCACAGTCTGGAAACAATGATTCCTGTCATTCTTTGCCTGCAACTAGAGTTCCTATGGTGGGCAGAGGCCTGCCACCAAAACAAGGGTCTGTCATTCATTCCACCCCCTGCCGCCCAAACCTTGACTACAGACACATCAGACTATGCTTGGGGGCGCATCTGTCAGGGCAATGCATTCAGGGCCAATGGAGCCCAAATCAAATGCGCCTACATATCAATCAGAAAGAGATGCTAGCTGTACAGAATGCTCTGACAGCCTTCAAGGACTATCTTCATCCAGGACAACTACTGATAAAGACAGACAACACCACAGTCATGTGGTACATAAGCAGGAGGGTACACATTCATACCCCCTTTGCAGACTAGCCATGGCATTGTGGAACACGGCCTTGTCTTATCAAATACATCTTCAAGCTCAATTCCTGCCAGGAAAGCAATATACTCTGGCAGATGAACTAAGCAGAAATCGTATGGACCCACACGAATGGAAACTTGATCCACAAGTCTTCAGCATGTTGACACGCAAATGAGGGAGCCCAGACATAGATCTTTTTGCCTCACTCCAAAACTATCAGTTGGACAAATTCTGCACAAGAATTCATCACAAAAAAGCTTGGAAAGTGGATTCTCTATCCTTCAGCTGGAAAAACCTATCAGTCTATGCCTTTCCTCCCTGCCTCTGCTCTCCAAGGTCTTACTAAATGTCAGACAGGAAAAACCAAAAATGATTCTGATTGCTCCAGACTGGCCTCGCCAACACTGGTACCCGCTCCTGCGCAATATGTCGCACCACCCTCCGTGGTACCTGCCTCAGACACCTCACCTACTGTCTCAGCAGAACTATCAAATTCTGCACACACAGCTCCAAACTTTGAATCTAGCAGCATGGCTAATCAACTAATATCACCAGTTACATCTCTCAGCATACCTGTGATGGATGTCATTTTGGAGGCTAGTAGGCCTAGTACTAGAAAGTCTTATGCTGACAAATGGAAAAGATTCTATGCCTGAAACCAAACACAAGGAATAAGCACAGCAATACCCAATATTCCTCAGATTCTGCAATACTTAACTGAGATGCTTCACAAGGGTCTATCTTTTTCTTCCATAAAAATCCATGCCTCTGCCATTTCAGCTCATTACAACACAGAGCCTCCCCTCTACTCTCATTCTCTGCTAAAGCAGTACCTCAGAGGGGCCAAAAATTTAAGACCTCCAAGGAGAGCACCAACTCCTGCATTGGACCTCAAATTTGTTTTGGAAAAACTCACTCTACCTCCTTTTGAGCCAGCTGCTACTGCGGACCTAACATTTCTCTCTTGGGAAAACAGCTTTTCTTTTAGCAGTCACTTCAGCTAGAAGGATTTCAGAACTACAAGCTCTTATGGCAGTGGAGCCTTTCATTATTTTTTACCCTGACAGGGTGGCTCTCAGGACCAATCCATCCTTTGCCTAAAGTGGCATCTAGTGTGGCCCTTAATCAGACCTTTCATCCGCCAACTTTCTTTCCAAATCCACAGAACAAGGGTGAGCGGATTTTGCATTCATTGGATGTACACATACAACTAAGATTCTACTTAAACAGGACAAAATCTTTAAGAAAATCTGAACAATTACTGGTGGCATTTGCTGCAGGGGCAGAGGGAATGGCCATTTCAAAGCAAACTATTTCCAAATGGATAAGCCATTGTATTAATTTCTGCTATATGCACCATAGTAAACCTGTCCCCAAGGGGATCAGATCTCATTCCACCAGGGCTGCATTTACTTCTGCAGCCTTTCTCAGAGGGGTTCCTACCAGAGACATTCTAGAAGCTGCCACCTGGAGCTCAGTTCATACGTTCGCCAAAAATTACCATTTACCTCTCTTCTCTAAATCCAGAGCAGGCTTTGCTCCTGCTGTCCTGCAGGGCCTTATAGCTGCTCCTAATGCTCTATAAATCCATCCTCCCAACCATAGCTTTGGGATTCTACCCAAATGTAATGACTGCAACAGTGAAACACGAAGAACATAGTACAGTTGTGTACACTTACCATAAATGTAGATGTTCGAGTGTATTTACCGTTGCAGTCCTGGTTACCCTCCCTCAGGCCCCCTGTTTTTCTCTAGCTGTACCTCTCATTTCTGTTACTATCTTTAAATGCCTTTTTGGTGTATTTGCTTTTGTTTGGAGGTGTATGTTTTGTGTTTTTTATTTTATACATACATACATACATATATTGCTCCCCATTTGGGGGGCACCTGACATCTGAGGTAAGAAAAACTGATGTAATGGCATCAGCTGCATGCTTTATACCCCTGACGACCTGATGTCATGTAAGAAGAGGCGGCATCTGATGCAGGGATCCAAGACTTTGATATTCAGGCCAGCTGAGGGATACCTGCAGGCAGATAACCTAAATGTAATGACTGCAACAGTGAATACACTCAAACATCTACATCTGTACTTTTCCTGCCACATTCCAAAGACAATGCTATAGTTGAATTTGCCATCTTCTAATTTACCTGTAGGTATGCATGTCATGTGCAGGTATGACTGTGTGTCTTCTGTCCCGGATTAGTTTTTCTACTTGCACTTACTGAGTGCTAGGATAGTTTATAACTTTTCTGCAACCCTAAATTAGATTAGGCAGGTAATTAGACAATGAAGGAATTGAGAAGGCAAAAAAGAATATATACTTTCTCAGTGGTTTTCTAATATGATCTGTTTTTGCATATTTTTTCCAAGTTTGTTGATATTAATTGACTCTGTTATCATAGCAAGCAATATTCACATTGCCTGCACCCTTTTTCTCCCTCCCTTACTTTCATTATGAAATCCATTCTTGTTTCCCACATCCTAAGCTGAATCTACTGTTAACTCCAGTTCTCTTCATAGTCCATTGCTTGAATTTACATCCAGGGCCAGCAAGGAACCTAAGAGCATGGTGTGGGTGTGGGTCTGCTGGCTATCTTCTAGTCTGTTTTTGTACATATGACCTACCCACTTTCCCCACCATCTGGTGACACATGTCTGAGGGCAAGTATTCTGTTTGGACCACTCCTCCTGTTAAGAAGTGTTATCGATGAACGCAGTCCCCTTAGATGAGCATGTCCATCCTTCCTTGCCACTCTGTCAGTCACCCAAGCCCCTAATTTTCAACCTGTATCACCTGGGCCACTAAGAGAGCTTTATCCCTCTATGCTACCCGAGTGACTAGCATCAGCTGCACTCTTATACTCTAAGGGCTTCTTAATGCTCCAGTTTATTGTTTCTGGCCTACACAATGATGTTGAGTGCATGTTCTTTGTTCTTATTTTTAACAATATAATTATGCTTTCAGTAGCCATTTTATGGACACAAAGAATACTGTAGCAGAAACTAGAGAGAGCTTTGGTGGCACAATAGGGTGAAGTGTTGCTGTAGGTATTGTAATAGGCATGAGTTTTGTTAGTTGGTATGCCTTGAATTGTTTTGTCTTGGGGTGACCTTTTCCTCTCTCAGATCCTTTACAAGGGTGATGCTGGTACTCTTGTGCTGACTGAGTCACTGTTGCAGTATTCGTAATATATGGGTTGTAGATCACAAATATCCAGCCGAGGTACCAGAGCTTTACCTTCCTAGGATGTACGTCTGGATGCCAACCTCCACTCGTCAGTGTAGAGATATAAACTTGGACATACATGCCAGATCATTAGACTGTCTTGCCACCAGCCCGCACACAGGTTGTTGCACCCGATGAACTGTGATATTTTGATTGCTCCATACTGTAGCTTCACTTGTCATCAGATAAGTGCCCTGTTGGGGATCCTTCCTTTCTAAACCTTTGACTGTTGTGCTAACTGTAATGTCAGCTAGGAGAGTTGAATGTGAGTGCAGTAGACCAATTCTGTACAAAGACTTGCACAGTAAGTGCCAGTTCTTTCTAGGCCCTGAACACCACTGTAAATCTTGCTCCATCTGTCAGTCATTTGTCCCTAAAACCCTGGGGTCTAGGCTGTCCACACTTAATGTTTTCCTAGAGACCCAACGCCTTAAACACTTGGCTGTGTCCACAGGAGAAGGCCCAAACATCAGCCTCCTCTCCTGCCCAAGAAAAACTTAGAGTGAAGATTCGTCTTCTGTCTCAGAATTAGACATACCCACTGAACTGGTCAAACCCATGGTAAGCCAGTCGTCTTCTCAGAAGCCCTCTACAGCGATGCTGCTAGAGGACCGGTATGGCTCCTGAGGCCTTGCAGACAGAATCCTCTGAACTGTGCCTCATTAACTTGGAGGGCCCTCGCTGACTCCCTATGATCCTATTTTGGGAAGAGATTCCCAATGCTTTGATAGAAATGCACCAAATCTCAGAAAACCCTAAGCTGCTACAGGTGAGTGTCACCCCAAGAAAAAAAAGCAACAACTTAAGCACTTGTCATCTCCATCTATGTCCAGGGAGAAAGAATGGATTGACTTTTCTCAGGGGTTATTCAAGGCAGTTATACCCCTGAAGCCTCCTTCCTTTTGTGACCCAGCCTTCTCAGGCCACACCACAGAAACAAGCTGTGGAGTCTCCTTTGTCTTGCAGTGAATCAAAGGGGGATTCCTACCACCTGTCAATTTATTTTTTCCCAGTTACACTGTCCTGAACAGATATCCTCAGATGAGGGAGACTCACTCTGTCTGGATTCCTCCTTAGCAGAAGCCTCCTTAGGAGAGACCTTGCAAAGCATGATGAAGCCATTTGAATGGCAATCTAAACAGGTGTCTGAGGTACAAAAGAAATGTTGCAACTTATTAGACATGGGCACCACCTCCAGTTCCCTTAGTGCTAGATGCTTACCTGAATATATTTCAAGCCAGCTCTTTGGCACCTGATTCTCAACCTCCTGCCCAAGAACACCAGACAGGTTCTACAAAGTTCCTGGTGAAACTAAAGTACCTTTACAAAAACCCTGTGGCAGACCCAGGTTCAGTATCTGTGGCCTTGGACAAACATTCCAAGCTGCTTCCTGGCACTTATAGTCTCCCCAATGGCGAGGACATTTGAGTAATGGACAGGGGGGTAAGAAAGTTTATACTTCCTCCAGGTTGGCTTTCAGAGCCATTAACTGCTTAACTCAAATGACAAAGTACTTGTTCTCGGTCCCTAAGTAAGACTATCACAGAGCCCCAGATACATGAATCAAAACAGCATATGCAATCTCTAGTGGCCCAGGCTTCACAAATAGCCAGGCAAAGTATAACATGCAGTTAAGATGCTTTTCCAGGGTGTCTGCTACTGACTCAGTTTTCAGGTGGTATGACTGGTTGCAAGGCCAACCTATTCTAGAAGAAAAAAAGTTCTAGATTCCTCCTTGAAAGACAACCTTCTGTTTGGCTTACAAGCTGCCAGTCTTTTCAAGGCTTTGCAAGAACAGAGCAAGACAGTGAAAGACTGTCATCAGATGATTCTTTCTACTCTGTGCAGGTACCATAGAAATTAAACAGCAAAATCTACATGCTTTGCCAAGAGAAGTATAACACCCCATAGGCAAATTAAAAATCCTAAGAAAAGATTCCCAGAGAAAACTTTGAGTGATACTACTCCTGGGAGGCCCCAATTTGGTAGTAGGCCACTGTAACTATTTTCTGCTTGTCCTCGTCTCAACCCCCCCCTCTACCCCCCCCCCCCCCTCTTAGAAAGACACTCACTTTCCTTCCTTCCAGTTCTGGAAAGCCGTAACCTCAAACAAATGGATCCTGAGCATTGTTTAAGAAGGTTATGCTATGTCTTGGGAAAGCAGCCCATCTTCTGAGGGAATACCTCCACCAAAACTGATACACCCACTAGACCATATCATGCGAGACTTACTGACTCAGGGGACCATAGAAGAGGTCCCCTCAGCCTTTCTAAGAAAGAGATTTTACTCAAGGATCTTTCTTGTCCCAAGAAAAGAAGGTCAATAGAGACCTGTTCTGGACCTCTCCTAGTTAACCACCTTTTTTTGAGAATTCCCTCTTCCAGAAAGTGCTGTCTTTAAAAACTCTTCTACCCTTACTTCTTCCTCAGGCCTTTCTGGTATCCTTAGACAAAAATAATGCTTGTCTGCATATTCCTATCAATCCTTTCTGAAGAAACATTCTCCATTTATTTGCTGGATCATCACATGTTCAGTTTGCTGCATTGCCCTTTGTTCTTTCTACAGCTCTGAGGATTTTCCCAAAGTGTCTGTCCCCCATAGTGGCTTTCCGATGCACTGTGGGCATACAAATGTTCACTTACTAAGTTTTATTCGCATTTGTTCATGTTTTATTATTGATCCTTCAATTCCCAAATATTTATACACTCCCTTTTGCTCACGTTCTTTTATGTCACATTCATGTCCCAAACTGATGTTTTATTGGTGCTGCAGCTTTCCTGCTTTAAAGTTTGCTTTTGCACATTTATCAAGACCAAATGACATTCTTATATCATCGGAAAAAGTTTGGTCTGACCACTTGCAGTTGTTTCTTTCAGTTCCTCATTTGATGAACTATGCAGTTTTAAATCATCTACAAAAAGAAGATAAGTCTTTACACTTTGTTTTCTGGGAGCCATATTGTAGCCATGACCTAACCTGTTAAACAGACCGCTTAATGGGTTAAGGGCAAGACGAGAGTAGTGGTGCCAGAGAGTCACCATGGAATATATGCCTTTGAATTTTTTATCCCTGGAATAATAATTTGTCTGTTAGCATGGCTTAACTGCAAAGTGGTCTGCCACTGTTTCATGGTCACTGTAATGTAATCAATCAGTGTAGGGTATATTTTATACTTCAAGCATTCTGTTATACATGAGTGTGGGATACTGTTAAATGCTTTTTTGTAGTCTGTCAATGACATGCTTAGAGTCTTCCCCTTTTTGCAGATCTCCATTATGACTTAACAACAAATGATCCTTTGTTCCGTATGATTTTATTACCCTTTTGTTCTGTTGCCTTGATTGAATTTTCTTTTAAATGACTGTAAACTCTATCATTATCAGTTCCAGTGTATACTTTTTATGTCGTTGGAAGACAAGTTATTGGTCTATACTTTTTAGGATATCTTGCAGGTTCACTCTTCAGTAGGGAGTATTGTTTTTCTTATTGTTAACCAGGTTGGTATCTGTTCAGGGTGTGTATGTGAATAGTTCTTACTCATGGCTAAATCTTCATGTAAAGATGTTAATACTTTTAGCCAGAAGTTAGGTACTGCATCTAGGCGTGGAGTTTTCCAATTAGAAGCTTTTCTTAAATTTGTTTCAATCTCTCTGGTTGTTACTTCATCCCATTTCATATCTTGTACATTTGAACTTCTTATTCTTTCTTTTACTACGTCTGTCCATTTAGCATCTTTATGTTCCACAGGATCTTCATAGATATTTCTGTAAAATACTTCTATTTCTTCTTTTTTTGGTGGTGTTTCAATTCCATTTGCCTTGTTTCCCAATTCTCCATAATTGGGTCATCAATAAATTGCTTATTTTTTACTTTTCCTGTTTCCTTCATATTTATCTGTATATCTTATAAGTTTTTTTCTGCCTGTGCTGATATTTTTAGTTTATTATTTGTGATAGTGCATGATAGATCCTGATCTGTTCTGATACTGTGGATTGCTTTAATCACGTTTATCCTTATGAGTATTTTTGTTGATCTGCTGCTGCTGCTTCTATACTCTTCTAACAGTGACACTTCATAATTGCTTTATAGTTTTCTCTATTCGATACTTCCATGATGACATTCTATTTCTTCCCTTCCTTTTCCTTACTACCTTGTGTTTTTGTGGTAAGACTTTATCTGTTATTAGTTTAGCTGCACAGTAATTAATATACCATTCTTTACTTCTGTTATATTGCATGAATCTCTGTGGACAGTCCTAATTACTATGTTCATTTGTTTTATCAGGTTTCTAACTTTTTGGGTTTTATTGACTTTCTGTAGTCTTATTTCTTTCATTGATCTTAATATGTGTGTCCATCTTAATTAAGTCAAGCAACTCTTCTGTTAGATCATTTTCTTCTAAACTGAGGGCACATTCTTTGCTCTCCATTCCCTGCGGGCATTTTATAGAAATCTCCAGAACATCTTCCTGTGCCACATTCTCTTCAGTTTCATCCTGTGTCATCTGTTGCTGTTTTATATGGAAACTCTCTGGCTTATCACTCCACAATATTAACTGCATCAGAGTTGCTACAGTTTCCTGTTCCTTCCCTTGCTGTGCAACTCTAACTGAACATTTGCACTGGTTTCCCATGGAAGGCTTCAGAGTATCTTCATATTGAAACTGATCAGTTGTTTCCTGCTCTGCTGTTTTCTCCGTAATTTGGGGATTCATTGCTCTATCCTTCTGTGTTTTCAGAGTTGGATTTTCTACACTAAATCCTTCACAGGTAATTCATAATCTCAGTTTCTATTTCTTTAACTTCTCCATTACTAATCCTGTTTTCTGCTGTTCCTTTTTGTTTTCTTATTTGTTTGTATTGTAAACTTTTCCATGTGTGGATGCCTTTGCCTGTATTTCTCTTCAAATATCTTTGGTGCTGCTGTTATTGTATTGATTAGTTTTGCTTTCTCATTTGAGTAAATATTGCACCATATAAAATCCCTTTTTCTTTCCCGTGTCCATATTTCTTCTTCAGATGTCTTCTGCTCCTCCTGTTTCTCCTTATTTTGGGGCTCGTTACATCAAGCTTTGGTATTACCTGTGTGGTACTTTCTACACTAAATCCTTCACTATGCAGGTATCATAACTTCAATTTCTGTTTTTTTAACTTTTGCTTTACTGATCTTCTGTTCTGCGTTCCCTGTTTGTGTTCTTATTTGTTATTGTGAAATTTTCCACAGCTGGATGTCTTTGCCTATATTTCTCTTTGAATATCTTTGGGGCTGCCTTTTATGATTAATTTGACTTTCTCTTTTACATAAATACTGCAGCATATCAGATGTATTTTTCTTTTCCATGTCCTTTCTTCTTTTTTATACCTTTCAAAAGTGTCTAGATTTTGTTCTTTATATTTTCGCACTTCCTCAGTCTCTTCTTTTTTTCCAAACAGCCCATTGTTTCTTGGTCTATATGTTTTTCATAAACCTGTTGTATTAATGCATACAAATTTTTATTTGAAGCTTCTGACAGTTTCTCTTGAGGAAGTATTTTTCTTTCCTCTAATTTCTCTCTTAATCTTTTTGTATATCTTCTTTCTGGAAATTCTGGGCTTCTTGTATAATAGTAACAATACATAATTTCATTTGTATCCTTAGTAGTCAACTCTGTTGTCTTTATGACTCTTTTTTGGCCTATCATTTTTTGTGATATTTGCGAACTACTACTTCTTTCTACAAAAGGGAGGGCCATCCTCCCCCTGGGCCTGGCCTAGCCCCATTGCAGGAATGTTTCTGTGTCTTGAGGATTCTACTCTCATTTTTTTCTAGTCCTGGCCCCAGTGTGCCTGCCAGGATGTCCTTCAAGGATGCATCTGCAGTCCTAACATATGGGTTGTCTTGCCTCAGGCAGCCCTTCGGTTGGCCGGATTCCAGAGTCTGGGTCTGGCCTCGGCTGATGTCGCACTTCACCCGACGTCATAGCTGCTGTGAATTGGGTATAAAGGCATCAGCCGACGCCATTTTCCTCAGTCTTTCTTGCCGCGCGGTGCCCGAAGCAGAAGCTGTTCGCAAGTGCCGGTCGGTCAGATCCAGAGATTTCTACTACAAAGACTTCTAAAAAGCTAAGTACCCCATTGGGGACTCTTTCTTGCCTCAGCCGATGTCAGAAAAAGTAAATAATTGTTTAACTTGTGGGAAACAAATACCTCATAAGGATTTCCACTCTTACTGCCTTCCTTGCTTAGGCCCAGACCACGACGTATCAGCTTGTCTAGCCTGTGCTTCCTTCAACCGACGGACACTTAGACGTCGGTCGGAGTTTGCAGAGGAGTTTTTTGGTCCCGCTTTTGCTTACAAAATGCCGTCGGAGACTCCAACTTCACAATTAGCTAAAAAGCGTAAGGAAAAGGACCGACACTCGCGGTCCGCGGTTTCGGCCGAAACCACGGTTAAGCCAACCGCGAGTGTCTCGGTTTCGGCTGAAACTGAGTCCTCGGTTCTTCCTTCGGCCGAAAGCTTGCCTCCGATAGCCGAGGCCTCACACAGCAGGCTGAATCCGCTACTGAAATTACCCCTGCTGTAGCAGGCACCCAGGATTTATCAGATACTATTCCTTTAGACATATCTACTCCTGCACGTGGAGCTGCTAGGCCCCCTGCATCTATGTCTATCAAGGCTTTTTCTAGGGCTAAAGCAGCTAAATCTTCTAAGGCCTTGCCTGCTAAAACCCCCTCACACAGGCCTACCTCCAGTTCCCAAATGCTCAGCTTGGCTGAGGATCTCATTTCTTTGATCAGGGATCCCAACCTCACCCAGACAGGGCCTCTCATCCCCCTCCAGAGAAGAGGCCTAGAGCAGAGCCCCCGGATCCTGTTTCTACAGACTATTCCTTGGATGATTCAGAAAACTCAGGTCCTCCAGAAGGCCCATATTCTCCTTATGAGGATTCTGATGCAGAAGACTCCATTCCTTCTGCCTCTCCTCCTGAGGAATTTTCTTTGGGGAAACCTTACATGCTATGAGAGAGCATTTTCAATGGCAGGGCCAGGATTTTTCAGATTCAAGGAAAAGGCTAAGGACCTTTTTACATTTACCACAGCATAGGCCTTTAGCCATTCCTCCAGTACTTACAGTTGTTGATGATGCTTATAATGATGCCTGTACTGCCCCTGACTCTCTTCCCCCGGCCCCTGCCAAGCCCGACAGATATTACAGGGTCCCGGACACACACTTTCACTTGTATAAGGCTCCTATTGCAGATCCTGAAACCATTTCACAGGGCCCCAAAGCTGTAGCAGCTGCCTCTGCCAAAACCCCTCCCCTCTGAAAGAGAATCTAGAGCATTAGAGAGATGGGGTAAAAAAGTTTATACTTCTACTACTCTTTCGGCTAGGGCCTTAAACTGTCAATTCCACATGATTCAGTATCAGGAATTTTTGTTAGACCAGCTAAATAAAAAACTGTCCTCTCCTGAACCTATAGACCGTAAGTCCCTTCAGGATTTGGTACATAACACTCAGCAGGTCAGTAATCATTCCTTAAAATGCGGCTATGATACACTGGAGGCTTCCTTTAGATCAGCTATGACTGGAACAGTGATTAGAAGGCATGCCTGGTTAAAAGAGCAATCCTTACCAGACCATGTAAAGTCAAAGCTCCTAGATGCTTCCATGGAGAAACAAAGTTTGTTTGGCTCCCCTGCACAGCAAGTGCTAAAGAAGGTGGAAGAAAAAGCAAAATCTGTCCAAACAGTCAAGGATTTCTTACAGGTCCAGCCTCCGAGGTTTAGTAGAAATTGGCCTTCGAAGAATTGGTCCTTTCCAGACACCTCCAGAGCACAGAGAGGCAGGAATAGGCGCCCAAGAGGCAGAGGTCAATCCAGAGGTGCCTACAGGGGACGTCAGTGGCAGCCTAACAACCAGAGAAGTACTGCCACAGATTCAGCTACGACCACTTCCACAGGGCAGACACAATGACTTGACTCTGATACCGCCTACCAGGGAACAACTGCAAGCACCCTTAGGCGGAAAGCTTGCCTTATTTTCCGTAAACTGGCATTACATTACAGGAGACAAATGGATTTTACAGACAATAGGCAAAGGCTACAGGTTTCACTTCCACACTCTACCAAAAAAGAGAGGAATGCCAAACCTGCCACCAAACCAAAAAACAAACGCTCTAGGACAAATCAACCACCTACTAAGGATGAGAGCTATAGAAAAGGTACCGCCTATGGAACAAGGGCAAGGATTTTACTCCAGACTTTTCCGGGTACCAAGGAAAGAAAACCAGTGGAGACCTATTCTCGACCTGTCCGTTCTGAACACATATCTCATTGTTCCAAAATTCAAAATGCTGACCCTACAGCAACTTCTTCCCATGCTGGGCAAGGAGTCTTGGCTGGTGACTCTAGATCTCAAGGAGGCATACCTGCACATCCCTATACGACCAGATTGCAGAAGATACCTCAGATTTCTTGCAGGATCAGAGCATTATCAATTCTCAGCATTGCCCTTTGGCTTATCTACTGCGCCCAGAGTATTCACGAAATGCCTGGCATCAGTAATTGCTCATTGCAGGCTTCAGGGAATTCAGATTTATCCATACCTGGACGACTGCCTAATACAAGCGGACAACAAGACCAAATTAACAAAAGATTTGGAAAAGGTTATACAACTACTGCAAGCCCTGGGATACACAGTCAACATGAAAAAGTCAAGGCTGGTACCATCCCAAAGGATAACATTCTTGGGTGCAGAACTGGACACATCAAATCAAATGGCATTTCTCACAGCAGAAAAGCAAAAGCAACTACCACTCTATTTCATGGCATTAACAACGCAGAACCAGCTTACAGCAAGGAAAGTCCTGCAAGCCCTGGGTTACATGGCATCCTGCATAATATTGATTCCACATGCCAGGCTACATATGAGGAAGTTGCAATGGTACCTAAGGAATGTATGGTCTCAACACAAGCACAGTCTAGAAGCCCAGATTCCAATAATTCCATGCCTGAAACAAGAATTCCTGTGGTGGGCTCAGGCCTGTCAGTTGAACAGAGGTCTGCCCTTCCACAAACCTCCCCCAAGCCAGACTATCACCACGGACGCCTCAGACCTAGGCTGGGGGGCACACATGGTGGGCAGGTGTATACAAGGCCTATGGACACAAGACCAGCTGAACCTACACATAAATCAAAAGAGATGCTGGCAGTGAAACAGGCACTTCAGACATTCAGACCTTTTCTTCAACAGGGTCATTTGCTGATAAGGACGGACAACACCACAGTCATGTGGTATATCAACAAACAGGGAGGCACACACTCATATCCTCTATGCCGGATGGCAATGGACCTGTGGAATGTGGCCCTGAACCACAACATTCAACTCCAGGCCAAATTTGTGCCAGGAAAAGAAAATTCACTAGCAGACACCTTAAGCAGAACTACCACGGATGCCCACGAATGGATGCTGCATCCAGACATCTTCAAAACCATTACAGAGAAATGGGGACTACCAGAAATAGACCTGTTCGCATCCCCACACAACCACCAATTGAGGAAATTCTGCACAAGGACATACCACCCACTTGCTTGGAAGGTGGACTCCCTATCCTTCAGTTGGGAAAACCTGACAGCATATGCATTCCCACCTCTTCCTTTGATGCACAAAGTGCTACTGAAGATCAAAGATCATCACCCAAGGATCATCCTGATAGCTCCAGACTGGCCGAGGCAGCATTGGTACCCGCTACTGAGGAGTATGTCTCGGACACACGCATGGCCTCTACCTCTAGTTCCTTTACTGCTAACACAGAACAACTACAAGATCCTACATCCAAACTTGAAAACACTACAGCTAGCTGCTTGGAATATTACATAAAGCAAAATAACCCAGATTTATCTCAGAGGGTTAAAGACATTATCCTGGAGGCTCGCAGACCCTCCACAAGGAAGACTTATTCAGCCAAATGGAAAAGATACCTCATTTGGAGTGCAGCAAAAGGAGAAAATGTATCATTAGCAAACATAGCTAACATCCTGGAATACTTAGCAGAACTTTTCCACAATGGCCTGTCTTACTCCTCCATTAAGATTCATGCATCAGCAATTTCAGCAGAATACAACATGGATCCTCCATTCTTCTCTCATCCTCTACTCAGGCAGTTTCTGATAAAGCCTCCAAGGAAGCCACCTTTGCCTACATGGGACCTTAACTTTGTGCTGGAAAAGTTAACACTTCCCCCTTTCGAACCAGCAGCAACAGCAGAATTACAGTTCTTATCTTGGAAAACTGCTTTCCTGCTTGCAATCACTTCAGCAAGAAGGGTTTCTGAATTACAGGCATTAATGGCAGTACAGCCCTTCCTTATCTTCCATCAGGATAGAGTGTCCTTGAGAACTAATCCTACTTGTATGCCAAAAGTGGTCTCCAGGGTATCATTGAACCAAGCAATCCACCTACCAACATTCTTCCCCAAACCACAGAACAGGGGGGAAAGACTACTACATACATTGGATGTGCACAGGCAATTGCGCTACTATCTGGACAGAACCAAGACCAACAGAAAAACTGACCAGCTTCTGGTAGCATATGCAACAGGAATGGAAGGAAAAGCAATTTCAAAACAGACAATCTCAAAATGGATAGGAAATTGCATTAGATTTTGTTACTCTTTTCATGGAAAGACAACTCCAGAAAACATCAGACCTCACTCCACAAGGGCTACAGCCACTACAGCTTTCCTACGAGGAGTGGCTACCAAAGACATTTTAGAAGCTGCTACTTGGAGCTCCGTGCATACATTTGCCAAGCATTATAATCTACCTTTATACTCCAGATCCCGAGCAGGTTTTGCAACTGCTGTTTTGCAAGGGATTTTAACTACACCATAATCATCTTAGTGACTCCACCCCCAGTTTGGCTATGGTATTCTACCCATATGTTAGGACTGCAGATGCATCCTTGAAGGACATAGTACAGTTTTGTACCTACCATAAATGTAGATTTCCGAGAGGTATGCATCTGCAGTCAGGATTACCCACCCTCCTTCCCCTCTGTGGTACTCCTAGGGTATTTGCCCATCTTGTAGCTAGCTGGGGGAATCTATTATGGTGTATTTGTTTGTATATATGTATATACATGCTTATATTGTTTGCTCTCTACTGTTTGGAACCATTTGCATTTATCCAAATTTAGCCTTCCTAGAGGGCACCTGGCATCTGGGGCAAGAAACACTGAGGAAAATGGCGTCGGCTGATGCCTTTATACCCAATTCACAGCAGCTATGACGTCGGGTGAAGTGCGACATCAGCCGAGGCCAGACCCAGACTTTGGAATCCGGCCGACCGAAGGGCTGCCTGAGGCAGGACAACCCATATGTTAGGACTACAGATGCATACCTCTCGGACATCTACATTTATGGTAGGTACAAAACTGTACTTTTGGACACTTCTTTGTCCTGGGTCTTGTGCCCCCAGCTATCTTTTTTATTTTTAACCTACTTCTGTCCATGATATATGCTGTATAAAATGTATCAGTGTCGTCTTGGTGAGATTTTGTGAAAAACAGGGTCCACTTCGTGAAGGTACTCACCAAGAAGACTTGAGGATGAATTCAGTTCCAGCAATACTGCTTTCCCTTGCTTGCTGACTTATCTGTTCATTCAGACTACACATAAAAATACAATGGTATCTGAAATCAACATGGTCCCTGGACTCTCACCTTCTCGAGACCTGCATTTCTCTTTTTCCTTCCATCAGAAAGAACTCCTTTGGTGGAGCCACCAACTTACTCTCAACCCCCATGTCTTCCATTCACTGCAACCCCACACAACCAAGTCCTGTTTGCAGATGCCTAAGACAGGGTATGGGGGAGCTTGGGCAGGAGACCACAGAGTTCAAGGTGACTGGCCTGCCTTTGTCCAGAAAGAACATGTCAGCATAACGGAAATAAGGGCACTACTACAAGCCCAACAGACCTTCATACATCTTTTGTTAGAACTCTGATGAATATTGTATTGCATCATATCATTTCTTTCATAGAATAACATTCTCCTCTGTTAATTTCTTTGTTAATCTTTGCCACAGTTTGGAGCTAGAGGTGGTATTTGCTTGCTATTACTGTTGTTTCGGTTGCTACACATGCTCAGGGGCAGACCAGAGAGGGGTGATATTTATTTTTAATGCAGTATTTTTTATTTACTTTTGACTGATGAGTTATCAGTAAGGGTACTGCTTGTCTGTGTCATGTCATAGAATCAGTTTGGTCTGTAGAAGTGTTTTTCTAGAAACAGTTCATATTCCTTCTTGTAGTACTGTTTTTTTTCTAAGAAGCCATGGCATACTTTGTGAACATCAGCTGCATTGCATTTGCACTGCTTTAGTCTCTGTAGGTAGGCCTGCACTTCACCACAGCTCAGATGTCCCGTTTTTAGGGGAAGTGTGCTGAAGTGCTCAGTATAGTACTGACAAGAATCTCTAACCAGGTTATTGCCTGAATCTGAGCCAACGTTGTAGGAGTACAATACACAGGACACACTGGCCTACATTGAAGTTGCTCTTGTTCACTTTTTACAGCTGTTGAAAATAAATGGGATTCTCTTGGATACAATTTACTGGTTCCATCACTAGATGTCACTGTTTAGTTTTCAAAAAAATGGCAGTATGCACAGGCTGTTGTCTGTCATGTCCAATAGCTGACTTTTTGATCTAAAAACATCTATCTGAAAAATTTTACTTTATTTTTACAGTGAAGAAACATCTGTCACAGCTAGAAAATATTTAACCCACTGTCCTGCCTTATTAGTTCTTTCTGTGGTCCCATAATAGGCTGCATTTTATCATCCCATTCTGCACTCTTTTCTTATTTTCAGTTGTACACCTTTAGCTATGTTTTAGGTTGCTACACATGCCAGCATGCAGAGACAAGTAACTGGCTCCATCTGTGCCCTGTACTGGTATCACAAGCAAATTCCCACCCTCTCAGCTCTTCAGGTGAAGAGCAAAAAAAAAATCGCACTGTATTAAGCAGACTTAGCAATCAGTCGATTACAAATGTTCGTGTTACACTGCTGCAGTCATTACACTTGGGTTATCCTGCCGTCAGGCGGTTCCCCAGTCGGCCTGAGTTCCAAAGTCTTGGTCCAGCGTCGGTTGCTGTTGCCTCCTCCCTGACGTCAGTGCAGCAGGGGTATATAAGATGCAGCCGACGCCATTTTCTTCAGTCTTTCTTGCCGCATGGTGCCCGAAGCAAAAACAGTTTGCAAGTGCCGGTCGGCAGTCTCCTGAGATTTTCATTCCGAATCCAGAACCGAAGTCTTCTACAAAGCTAAGTACCCCATTGGGGAAACTTTTTCTTGCCTCAGACCGATGTCAGTAAAAGTTAATAACTGTATTTCTTGTGGGAAGCAAATACCTCATAAGGATTTCCATTCTTATTGTATCCCATGCCTAGGCCCAGACCACGACGTCACTGGTTGTCAGTTTTGTGCTAGGTTTAACAAACGCACTATTAAACATCGGTTTGATTTTGCCCGACATTATTTTGGTAGAAAAATCAATTATACCATGCTGTCGGAACTACCGACGGTCGGAATACATAAAAAGCGCAAAGACAAGGATAGGCATCCGAGGCCAAAAACTGACGATGAAGCCTCTTCTAGGCCAGTCGCTGGTTCCCCGGTTTTCAGTGAGGCGTCTTCGCAGCCCCTGACGACCACTTTTGTAGAACCACAGGCTGCCTCTGACTCCCACGTGGAGATGGTTGGGCCTTCAGACGCACAAGTTATTCAGCCTACCGAAACTAACCCTTCAGAGGGAGCCGGAGTAGCTGAGCTTACCCGCAGCTTCAGAGGGTGTTTTCAGACCTACTCAGTTAAGCATTAAACCCTCTGCTAAGTCTAAGCCAGCTTTAAAATCAAAGAAACAAATACAGCATTCTCCAGCACAGGCCTCCATGCCTAAGAAACAAATGCTCAAGATGGCCGAAGACCTAATCACTCTGATCAGGGGATCCCATCCCCCTCTTGATAAAAGGCCTAGACAGGATGCAGACTGTGACTCATCCGACCAGGTGTCCATTTCTTCAGATTCATCCTCAGACCTAGGATATTCCTTACCCCCTTATGAGGATTCTGATGCTGAGGAGTCAATCCCATCAACCTCTCCACCAGAGGATTACTCCTTTGGGGAAACCTTGCATACCATGAGGAAGGCCAGGATTACTCCGAATCCAAGAAAAGGCTCAGAGACTTCCTTTTATTACCTCAACACAGACCCCTTGCTATTCCGCCAGTGTTAGATATTGTGGATGATGTGTATACTGAATCCAGCCTAAATCCCCAGCCCCAGTTAAACCTGACAGATACTACAGAGTCCCTGACTCTCACAAATTTCTGTACAAAAGCCCCGTTGCTGACCCTGAAACTATTTCCCAGGGACCCAAAGGGGTTAAGGCCTCATCAGCCAAGAATCCAGTTCCCTCTGACAGAGATTCCAGAGCATTAGACAGATGGGGAAAGAAAGTATATACGTCTGCAACTTTAGCAATGAGAGCCTTAAATTGCCAGTTTCACATGCTAAAATATCACCAATTTCTACTGTCTCAGTTGAAACAAAAAATGCTTCCAGATTCAGATCTTCCTACTTTTAAAGAAATGTAGGATTTATTGCATACAGCTGAACAAGTGGGAAAACATACTTTGCAATGTGGTTTTGACTCTTTAGAGGCCTCCTGTAGAGCAGCCGTTATAGGCTCTGTCATTAGAAAACATGCTTGGTAAAAGAACATACAGACCATGTTAAAACAAAATTATTGGATGCACCTTTGCAGCAGGATGTGTTATTTGGAGTTAAGGCAGAAGAGGTATTAAAGAAAATGGAGGATAAGGCAAAATCTATGCAAACGGTGAAAGATTTCTTACAGGTTCAGCCTCCTAGATTTAGCAGAAATTGGCCAACTAAGAATTGGTCCTTTCCAGTTAGACAGATCTCAAAGGGGCAGATACAGATGTCCAAGAGGTAGAGGTCAACCACAAGATCCTTACAGGCCTCGACAATGGGTTTCATCAGGCCAGAAAGAAGGGGAAGACAGGCCCCAACCATATAAAAAGCAGCCTCAATGACTTCCTGCTACAGCTGCCAAACAGCTCACTCTTGGCAGCCCCCTTGGGAGGAAAACTGGCACTTTTTTATCACAATTGGCATATGATCATCAAAAACAAATGGGTTCGCAACATTGTATCTCAAGGTTACAGGTTCCACTTTCACACACTGCCAAGGTTAAAAGGAATGCCAAATCTGCCACCAAAACAATGGGCAGAGGCTCAAAAACAAATCACAGCACTCATGGATATGAGAGATATTCAAAAGGTACAACCACAGGAGCAAGGACAAGGATTTTACTCAAGACTCTTTCTAGTTCCCAGGAAGGACAAAGCCTGGAGGCCCATTCTGGATCTTTCTTCTCTAAACACTTACCTGGATGTTCCGAAATTCAAAATGTTGACACTACAGCAGCTTCTTCCCATGCTGGGCAAGAAAGCTTGACTCGTGACATTAGACCTCAAGGAGGCATACCTGCAATGTCCCTATCAGACAAAACTGCAGAAGATAGCTCAGATTCATAGCTGGTTCACTGCATTATCAATTCTCTGCACTGCCCTTTGGCTTATCTACTGCACCCAGGGTCTTCACAAAGTGCCTGGCACCAGTAATTGCATTTTGCAGACAGAAAGGAATTCAAATTTATCCGTACCTGGACGACTGCCTGATTCAAGTACAGAGCAAGGACATTCTTCTAAAGCATCTGGCATTTGTAAAAAAGTTATTAAGTTGCCTGGGGTACACAGTAAACGAAAAGAAATCAAAACTAGTGCCCTCACAACAGATAATATTCCTGGGTGCCAGCTTGAACACAACGACCCAGATGGCTTATCTCACGCCAGACAAGCAAGGACAACTGACTCAATACCTTCAGTTGATGGCAACAAAGACTCAACTCCCTGCAAGAAAAATTCTGCAGGCCTTGGGTTACATGGCATCTTGCATACCACTAATTCCATATGCCAGACTGTATATGAGGAAACTACAATGGTACCTAAAGAATGTATGGTCTCAACACTGTCAAAGTTTGGAAACAGTTATACCACTAATTCCTTGCCTTCAACAGGAGTTTCATTGGTGGGCTCAAGCTTGTCACCTCAACAAGGGACAGCCTTTTACTCAACCCACAGCCAGGCAAACACTGACAACAGATGCATCGGATTACACCTGGGGAGAACACATGGCAGGCAACTGTATTCAGGGCAAGTGGCCCGCAGAACAAAGGCACCTTCACATCAATCAAAAAGAGATGCTAGCTGTACAAAATGTACTTATAGCTTTCAAGGAACTGCTGCATCCAGGACAACTACTACTAAAGACAGACAACACTACAGTTATGTAGTACATAAACGAGCATGGGGGCACTCACTCCTCTACCCCCTCTGTAGGCAAGCCATGACCTTGCGGAACACAGCTCAAAACTATCAAGTTCATCTGCAAGCACAATTCCTGCCAGGAGAGAAAAACACACTGGCAGACGACTTAAGCAGAAACATCATGGATCCCCACGAATGGGAATTGAATCCACAGATATTCAGAATGATAAAACCGAAATGGTGGAGCCCAGACATAGATCTGTTTGCATCCCCAATGAACTGCCAGTTACAGAAATTCTGCACAAGGAGTTACCATCCACAAGCATGGACAGTGGATGCCCTCTCATTCAGCTGGAAAAACCTACAAGTATACGCTTTCCCACCACTACCTTTCCTGCCAAAGTTACTCATAAAAGCCAGGCAAGAAGAGCCAAAGATGATCCTGATTGCACCCGACTGGCCACGCCAGCACTGGTACCCAATCTTAAAGAACTTAGCACAAGGACCACCCTGGATTTTGCCTCATATCCCACATCTGCTGACTCAGCACAACAATCAGATGATACACAGCCAGCTAAAGACCTTAAATCTAGCTGCATGGAAGATTCCTTAGTCAAGCAGGCAATGCCGCTCTCCAAAGCTATTATGGATGTCATTCTGGAGGCCAGAAGGCCTAGTACCAGGAAAGCCTGTTTGGATAAATGGAAGATATTCTGTGCCTGGAACCAAGCACACAGCCTTGACCCTCATGTTCCAAACATTCCTCAGATACTACAATATTTAACTGAGATGCTGGACAAAGGACTCTCCTTCTCATCCATCAAGATCCATGCCTCTGCCATCTCTGCTCATTACAGGATGGATCCACCAATTTTCTCTAATCCTTTGCTAAGACAGTACCTCAGAGGGGCTAAAAACATAAGACTGCCCTGTAGAGCACCTACTCCAACTTGGGACCTCAATTTTGTTTTGGAAAAATTGACTTTACCTCCTTTTGAGCCAGCTAACACAGCAGAATTAAAATATATTTCTTGGAAAACTGCTCTACTCCTGGCAATAACATCAGCACGAAGAGTTTCAGAATTACAGGCACTAATGGCAGTGGAACCTTTCCTCATTTTCCACCAGGACAGGGTGTCCTTAAGAACTAACCCTATGTTTATGCCAAAGGTTGTATCCAGTGTGGCTCTAAACCAAACTATTCATTTGCCAACTTTTTATCCAAAACCACAGAATAAAGGGGAGAGACTACTGCATTCCTTGGACATTTATAGGCAGTTACGCTTCTACTTGGACAAAATCAAAGCTTTCAGGAAATCTGAGCAATTATTGGTAGCATATGCTGCAGGAGCATAGGGAAAAGCCATTTCAAAACAGGCTATTTCAAAATGGATAGGACTTTGTATATGTTTCTGCTATACACACCATGGGAAACCTGTACCTAGCAGCATTAGATCTCACTCCACTAGGGCAACCTCCACTTCAACTGCCTACCTCAGAGGAGTACCTACCAAGGATGATTTGGAAGCAGTAACATGGAGTTCTGTGCATACCTTCACCAAGAAAGCCATTTCAAAACAGGCTATTTCAAAATGGATAGGACACACCATGGGAAACCTGTACCTAGCAGCATTAGATCTCACTCCACTAGGGCAACAGCCACTTCTACTGCCTACCTCAGAGGAGTACCTACCAAGGATGTTTTGGAAGCAGCAACTTGGAGTTCTGTGCATACCTTCACCAAGCATTACCATCTGCCTCTATACTCTAAATCCAGAGCTGGCTTCACCACTGCAGTACTGCAAGGCCTTATAGCCACCCCTAATGCCTTATAGAACCAGCCACCCAACCTCAGCTTTGGAATTCTACCCAAGTGTAATGACTGCAGCAGTGTAACACGATGAACATAGTACAGTTTTGTACCTACCATAAATGTAGATGTTCGAGTGTATACACTGCTGCAGTCCAGGTTTACCATCCCTCCTTCCCCTCTTACTTGCTGGTACGTACCTATGTCTTCTACCCTTTACTACCTATGGGGAGTATTTGCTGGTAGCTGAAAGTTGTTGTTTGCTTTTATTATGTATGTTTTATTAGCAATTTGAATTGCCTACCTATTTGGGGGCACCTGACATCTGGGGCAAGAAAAACTGAAAAAAATGGCGTCGGCTGCATCTTATATACCCCTGCCGCACTGACGTCAGTGAGAAGGTGACAGCAACCGACGCCGGACCAAGACTTTGGAACTCAGGCCGACTGGGGAACCGCCTGACAGCAGGATAACGCAAGTATAATGACTGCAGCAGTGTATACACTCGAACATCTACATTTATGGTAGGTACAAAACTGAACTTTAGATCCACAACCCCCCAAGATTCTCCATTGAAGAGCAATAAAATAAATAATGCCATTCTTTCTACTGGCACCCCAACCAGGTGACCAAATGTACAACACTTGCACCGCCTCCACCCCTTCTTGCCCCAGCCATCATTCAGGTCTCATTTCTGTTCCCTGTCCCAGCCTTCCTTCTGCAGCACACTTTATTAGAAAAAAGTATTTATTTAAACTGTAGCAAACAGTTGCTACAGCTGATACCCAGTCTGCAAAGAGTGGTATGACATTTATGTTTTAGTTAAACAAAAAAAAAAAACACTTCTTTTAAACTGTAGCAGACTGCTTGCTACAAATGTGGCAAATAATTGCTACAGTTTAGACCACATATTGAGCACTGCAGTGTTCAGGTTTGACCACATATGCAATACATGCTTTTAAAAGCCAGTGTTGCACTAAAGAGTGATCAGGATGATTAATGGCCTTTACCTCTACTCAGTCTCCTGTAATTGCTGAAGACTGATTTATGCCTGTCATACAAGTCATCCACAAACCCCACACTTATGACTCTCTTGCATATTCATAAGTCAAACAGTACTAGAAATAAAAGGTTTGAGAACACAGATTTTGTCTGTGACTTAAGTAGAACATGCTGGAGAGACAGATATATGTCCCAGAGACTCCCCCCCCCCCCCCAACAGAACAGGCTTCCCATCCATGTGAAGCTGAGTTTGTCTGTTAGCCAGTTTAAGCACAACCTAGACCAGTGAGTGGAAAATATGAACTTTGCACCAGGCCAGGCACCTATGTCTCTTATGGACAGAGGTAGCTTATAAATATCTGGCCCTCAATGTCTTATTTGGATACAGGACAATATTCTTTTGGGAAACATGGCTAGGCTTAGAAAGATCTCTTGGGTTGTTAGACTAGTAACAACCTACGAATATATATATATATATATATATATATATATATATATATATATATATATATATATATATATATATATATATATATATATGGGTTCATGTCAGTACATCGACAGTTGAAAGCACCGAAAGTTATTGAAGCGAAAGCATCGACCGTTGAAAACATCGTAAAGTAAAGTCACAAAAACAAGTGCTAACATGGGTCCTGCAAGGGGGGGAAGTAAAGGATATGATATTGCGGAGTTTAGTATGGGTACAGTATCATATCATATCCTTTACTTCCCCCTTGCAGGACCCATGTTAGCACTTGTTTTTGTGACTTTACTTTACTTTAGTTTACGTGACCGTATTGTCGATGTTTTCAACGGTCGATGCTTTCGTTTCGAAGTAGTGACTTTCGGTGCTTTCAACTGTCGATGTACTGACATGAACCCATAGATATATATATATATATATATATATATATATATATATATATATATATATATTTATGTGTGTGTGTGTGTATATATATATATATATATATATATATATATATATATATATGTACGTATGTATATAGGGATTCATACATATATATATATATATATATATATATATATATATATATATATATATATGAATCCCTATTGGATTATCGAAGTTTCAAAACTTTGAAATTCATACGGTTGAGACCATATGATCGAAGTTTTCAAACTTTGAAAAGTTTGTAAGGAGATCGCGGAACAGGAAATATACCCTCTTCCGCAGTGTAGTATGATCTCGGAGTTGGCATATTTAATTGGGGGGGGGGGCAGCCACCCACATGGAGGTGGAGTTGGGATTGCCCCCCCTCCATATGAATTTCGAAATTTTGGAACGTTGATAACTTAACATAAATCTATATAAATATATATATATATATATATATATATATATATATATATATATATGTGTGTGTGTGTGTGTGAACATGAATGCTCTCACATACACACACATTTAAAAAAAATTGTATGTATATATGGGTCTAAGAATGAATGCATTTGTGTGGGTGTTTGGTTTGTGTGAGCATATATGTACAGGGATATATATTTTTATTACCTTTTTTGCTTTTGTTTAGTGAAGAAAAATTTTCAGCAGAGGCCGTGAAAGAAAAGCTGCAACATATTACAAACATTTTTTAATAGGCATTCAGTACTGTATATGATTAAGTAATATATATTAATAATTAAAGATCCATTAATTAGTTGTATCATAGTCATGTGAAATGTGCATTTAGGATATGTTGAACACTGAGCATTTGAGGGAGGTGTATTACTATAGATAATAGTTTTTGTGATTAGAAATTCAAAGAAGTGGATATGAGGGAAGGAACTATATAAAAAACATATCTTTGTAGTGAGGTGCAATAGTTTTCCAGCCTTAGAAGGGGTTAGACGTCATCCACCATTAAGAAAAAAAAGACAATATGAATTGTTTACTACTTCAGAAACAGCAAGTGGCCAGCTTCAAAAAACTCTACAGACATTAAAGGATGACAAAAATGTAGTTATTAGACTGGCAGGCAAAGGCGGTGGGATTGTTTTATTAAACAGACAAGACTGTAATGATAGAATGTTACAGATGCTAAAAGAGGAAGCAACGTACTCTGCTAGTAACAGGTTACAGGTTAAGAAAATGGTTCACACCATTCAAACAAAGCTGTCTGTACTCTGCGACTAAATAGCATCATGGAAGATCTTTTTGATTTTTTTAGTATTGAACATCCCACCATACCAGTTATTAGTAGTCTCGCCAAATACATAAGGATCGAAATAATCCTCCGGTGCATCCCATTGTATCAGTGAATGGATGGGCAACAGAACCCTTGTCGATATATGCTGAATACCAGCTGAAGAAAATTGTTGAACAGACTCCTACCATCATCAAGGATACTGGACACTTTTTGGGTATGCTCTCCAACTTCGTGAATTCAATGGATACTAGAGAAAATCATCTAATGGTCACTTTAGATGTCCACCGTCTTTTCACTGTTATACTAAATGACTATGGTGTTATGTCAATTAAAATGTTTTTAGATCTAACAGTTATTTTGATTCCATCAAAGTAGAACATGTTCTGTAGTCCTATCTCGCCTTCATTCTTACATATGGGTTCAGAGCCAATCCTCTGCTCCGACTCAGCCGATTACAAAGCTCAAAGTCTCTTAGTTGGCTCATGGCTAGGTAGGTATCCTGTAGTGCACTAGTACAATCCCCAGATCTCGTTTGCTGTGCCTACGAGTTCAGAAGTGCTTCTTGCTTGGCCGTCGCTAAGTTCAAACCTTTTTCCTTATTCATATTTTACTAATATTTCTTGATATATGTAGCTAGTTATACTTAATATTAGTGATAGTTATCTCATAGGTAGTGTATAGAAGTGTTTTTTGCTATTTACTTAGTTTTTGAGAACTTGTTGGCCGCTGGGCTCTGGTTGTTCTCTGTGTGGTATCTTGTGTGCTAGTTTTTCTGATAGTTAATTTTTCTGTAGGTCCGCGTTTGTGTTAGGACCTTGTTTTTCACATTTTCATACATTAATAATTGTCTGTGGTGTTCGTCTTTTCATACTTTGCCTGCTGCTTAAGATTCTGTTTTTTTCCGGCTTAGCTTCTGCCTTTTTTCCAGCTAGGTCCATTTAAGTTAGAGGATCTAGTCCTCTGTTTAACTTTGAATCTTTCTAACAGGGCTAGGCTCGTTTAAGTTAGAGGACCTGGTCCTCTGTTGGTTTCTCTTCTCTGTGTCTGTGGTTTATTAGGGCTAGGCCCGTTTAAGTTAGAGGACCTAGCCCTCGTTATGTTTGGTGTGTACCTGTTTTAGGGCGAGGCCTGTTTAAATTAGAGGACCTTGTCCTCCTTCTTACTGTTTTCTTAGAGCTCTTAAAGCCAAAGACCATAAACCTTCGAGGTTTAAAAAATGCCTTAAGTGCTCCCAAAAGATGTCGATTACAGATGGTCATAGTAATTGCATTTATTGCCTCGGAGCCATTCACCTGCAGAAAACTTGTTCCTTCTGTCACTCCTTTAGCTCAAGAGTTCTCTAGGAGCGAAGGAACAAGTTAATTCTGAAAGGTCTCTTCAAGCCTTCCTTCGAGGAAGACTTAGCAAGTTCTTCTTTATCTTCAAAATCTCATTCATCTAGAAAAGAGAAGGTGAGTCAGCTAAGAGACATTCTCTGGCACGTCAGCTAAGAGACATTCTCTGACACCGACTATTTTGTATGAGCCTCCTCAGAAAACATTGAAACTTGATAAAGTTTCTACCTCTTCGGCTCCACTGTCCTCTGAGCTGGTCGAGGTAGTCGATGTTGACACTGCAGTGTCGGCACCAAGCCTTTCGGAGCCGACTACTGAAAAATTGCATTGGAACCGGTCCAGAGATCTTTTGCCGGTCTCCCCAACTTTACGATCTTCCATTTTACAGAGATCCAAGTCACCTACCCTGTCATCCAGATCCTCCAAGAGCCTTTCAGAAGACGATCTGGCGAGAGTAGTATGTAGACTCTTGAAGTTGTCTGCTTTGCCCACATTGTTGTTGGCTCTGACCCAGTCAGTTCCGGAGCCATCTCAGTCCGTTCTCCCTGTTGTGGTTCCTCCTCCGAGCGGAGTCAGGCCTTCGGAGCCGGAGGTTTTGGTGCCTGTTGTTGTGGAACCCTCAGTTCCAGCTCCCTTGTGGCTGAGTCAGAGCCAAGTTCTGCTCCGACACCTTCGGTGCCGTCTGTGATGTCTAGGAGCCGAAGCTCACTGGTCGGCTCCAACAGGGACACTTGGACGTAAACCTCTTTGGTGACGAGTCTCCCTCTCGGTGCGTCGGCTAGGATGAGCTCGGACCCTACATCCATCTCGGAGCCGGTCGCTCTGGAGCCAAGGACTTACCTCCGTTTTTGCGGAACCGGGGCTGCTTTCAGAGCTGGAGAGATCTGCATGCGAGATGATGAGCATGCTCTCTCGGTCATCAGCTCTGCGCAAGGGTATCGATACTCTTCCCCCTCAAGCACCAACCTGTCTCAGCACCCTCTCTCTCTCTCTTGGCAGCAGAGACCCACAGCCTCAGGAGCCCCTGTTGGGTGGCCCCCAGTCTTCCGAGACCTCCCCAGAATACCCTGCTGAGGAGCCCCATTGGAAGAGGACATGCAAGAGGAAGCATATAGACTCCCCGGATGAGTCTATCACCTCGGGCACTGACCTCGAGGAGTCAGAAGGGTCACCCAAGTCGTCCTCTGATATCTCCTTTGTAGACATTCTAGAGATCCTAAAGCAGAGAGGCGGCTGGCCCACTGTCACCCCTTCTGATGAGGAGTCAGTGTACCTGAAGTCTTTCGGGACTCAGCCTTCAGCCTCTTGGGCGTCTCCACCTTTTGATGAACTGTTGGACCTGGTTAGTCTGAAGGTGTGGGAAACTCCTGTTGCCATGGAGCTAGTCCCCAGAAGACCCAACAAATTTCTCTTGGGCACCAAA
Source organism: Protopterus annectens (assembly GCF_019279795.1). Lineage (NCBI taxonomy): Eukaryota > Metazoa > Chordata > Ceratodontiformes > Protopteridae > Protopterus > Protopterus annectens. The sequence goes on from NC_056739.1 coordinate 488,500,576, forward strand.
AGAGAGAGTTTTTGACCAAGGGCGTGCCTGTAGATGCCATGGTGATGGTGGTGGCGGCGGCCACTAAGAAGGAACTAGCGGAGACTTCTTCATCTGTCCATCCGCGGAACAAGGAGTCTCGAATGATGGATAGATATGGGAAGTGTATCTTCTCTTCAGCGGATTATACCAGCTTTTACCCTCAGACCATTGAACTCTCTCACACATTTTACTAGGTTTCAGAGAGATCTCCTCAAGGAGTTAGGCGATACACTTCTATGTACATCTACTGAAGGAGTCCCTGAGAAGGTGGCTGCTCAGTTGTCCATCTTAAATTCCATTGTGAACTCTTCCATGAGGCTGATCTCCTATGCAGCCGACAGAATGAGCAGGGCAGTGGGTTCGGGAGTTTCCCTTAGGAGACACTCCTGGATGCACTTATGTAATTTTGCGGAGCCTTTCAAGTCTACCTTTACCAGTGCCCCCTTTGATGGTTTTTTTCTATTTGGACCTAAGGTAAAAGATACACTCACCAGGTGCGAACAAGAAGGGAAAACTCTCTCTGCCATGGGAGTACTTTTACCATCGCTTCTAGACCATATCCCAAGGGTCAGAGAGGTGGTAAAATGTGGTTCAAGAAGTCCCAGAGATCTTTCCCGGATGCACAGGGTGATTCCTCCTTCAGAGGCAGAGGAGGAGGAGCTAATGGTAGATGTCGTCCTAGAGGCAGGGGGTGTATGCAAAACCAGGGAGGCCACGATTCCTTTCGAGGTCGCCTCTATCAGTGCTCCTGATGTGGGTCTTGGCTGTATTTTTCTGGAGCCAGTCATGGGTCGCTTATTTTTGTATCCAGAAGCCTGGCTAAACATCACCCAAGACAAATGGGTACAAAGAATAATCACCAGAGGATACTCCATACCCTTTTTCTTCCACCCCACACTTCCAAGAAGATCCTAGATGTTCCACCCAATCACAGGGATCAAGCAGCTGTAGAAGTGCAAAAGTTGTTTTCAAAGAGAGTCATCCAAACCATCACCACAGACCAGATAGGATTTGGAACTTACTCCAGATTCTTTTTAGTGCCAAAATGAACAGGGGACTGGAGGCCCATATTGGACCTCGGCAAATGAAATGAATCCGTAAAGAAGGCCAAGTTCTGGATGATGACATTGCAGTCTATACTCCCTCTGTTAGGGAAAGACAATTGGATGTGCTCCATAGACCTCCAAGATGCGTACTACCATTTAAAAATGGATAGAGCATCGAAGAGTCATTTACGCTTCCAGCTGGGAGCCAGTCATTACCAATTTCGTGCTCTGTCCTTTGGTCTCACCATAGCCACCAGGGTGTTCACCAAATGTATGGCGGTAGTGACAGCTCACCTGAGACGTCGTGGAGTCCAAGTGTTTCCGTACCTGGACAACTGGCTCCTGACTGCCACCACCAGGCACCTACTCCTACAAGCCAGAGATTCGACCATCCAGCTCTGTCCCAATCTGGGGATTACAATAAATTGGGAAAATTCTGCCTTATTGCCCTCTCAATTTGTGACTTTTATAGGCACAGAAATAGACACAGTTGCCATGCTAGTTCATCTTCCTGCAGACAGAATTCAAAACCTCAGACAACAAATTCACAGTTTGCTTCCTCTACAGAAAGTCAAGGCAAAGACAGTGCTGAAACTCTTAGGGACCATGGCTTCTACCATAAATCTAGTCCCGCTAGCCAGATTGCATATGCAAATTCTTCAATGGCTTCTATTTTCCCAGTGGTCTCTTCAACAACTGCCTCTATCTCACAATAGCCTCATAAGAGTTGAGCAAAAAGGACCTTCATTCGTGGATTCAGCCCGATCAGCTTACAACAGTCACTCCATTCCTCCCTCGCCAACCTGTTGCTACTGTTGCCTCACAGATGGGAGGGGGGGGGCATTATCTAGGCAGGACTGTCCAAGGCACATGGCAAGATGCTCACCTACATATCAATGTCCTAGAGATGAGAGCAGTACTTCTAGCATTGCAAGCACTTCACAACTTTCTGCCTGTAGGGACTATAGCAATCCAATCGGACAATATGTCAGTGGTATGGTATCTAAATAAGCAAGAAGGAACCAGATCTTACCCTCCCCTTTGTCGACAGGCTCTTCATGTTTGGAAGTGGGCAATATCTTCCCAACGCTTTCTAGTAGCAATGCATATTCTGAGGACAACCAGTGTGATAGCCGACAAGCTCAGCAGGGCAATATTGATGCCTCACGAGTGGTCTCTTAATCAGGAAGTAGCGGAACAGATCTTTCGCAAATGGGGACAGCCTTGTTGCAATCTCTTTGCTAGCCTGATCAGTGCCAAATGCAGCAGCTATTTCTCCCTCCGAGGGAGTCGCAGAGAGACACACTTGTTCACGATTGGCCCCTGGGACTCCTTTATGCATTCCCTCCCTTTCCACTCATATCCAAAGTGATCCAGAAAGCAAAGTTCTTCGGAAGCAAAATGATTCTCATCACTCCTTACTGGCCTTGTTAGATTTGGTTCCCTTTTCTCAGGCCTTATCTACTAGACTATCCATGGACTGTGGACCCAGTTACAGACCTCTTGACACATGTCATGCTCCCTTCACCCCTGCCTCCACACCCTCAACTTGACAACGTGGCTGCTCCACTTCCATCCCTAGTCAGGCTTCATGAATTTTCACCTGCTGTCACCCACATGTTTAAGTCTTCACATAAACCTTCCACTAGGAAGTTATACACTAGCAAATGAAGAAGATTTTCCATCTGGGTAAATGAAGAAAAATGTAGATCCTTACACAGCATCCATCCCTGTGGTGTTAGAATTTTTGTCTGAACTTTTCCATCAGGGATCAGCTGCTGCCACAATTAGGGTCCAACTGGCAGTGATATATAATTTTCATTTGGGACAACACGAGTCTAATCTGATGTCCCACAGATTATGTAAAACCTTCCTTAAAGGTGCTACCTTCCTGAGACCTCCCTTTCAGGAACCTGTACTTCCTTGGGAGCTAAATTTCATTCTGTCCAAACTAACTTTCCTGCCTTTTGAGCCCGCACATTCGTGTCAGCTGAAATTTCTGTCTTGGAAGACTTTGTTTCTAGTAGCTGTCACATCAGCTAGACGGGTATCAGAGTTACAAATACGGTCAATCAAGCCTCCTTATTTGATTTTCCACAAAGACAAGAGTTTCCCTTCGTACAAATCCTTCCTTTATCCCTAAAGTTTTCTCTCAGACTAATTTGAACCAAACTATCGAACTGCCTGTATTTTTCCCTAATCATTCCAATACTGCAGAATATAAATTTCATCAATTTGATGTTCACAGGCAGCTACGTTTCTGCCTTCAAAGGATTAAGGAACTTAGGAAGTCAGATCAGTTGTCCGTGTCCTTTTATGAGTCTACAATAGGTCTGCCAGTCTCTAAAGTGACTCTATCTAATTGGATTTCTAACTGTATTTCCTTTATTTACTCCTCCAATGGAAAGATCCTATTGTTCAAGATTAAGGCTCATTCCACAAGATCCCTGTCCACATCTGGTGCCTTTCAAGCCAGAGTTCCAGTTGACAGTATTTGTGCAGCAGCAACTTGGGCTACCCCTCATACCTTTGTTACTCATTACAAACTGGATTTGACCTCCAGGGGTAGAGCCTCCTTTGATTCCACGGTACTCAGGAGTATATTCCTGTGAGCCACCTGAGAAAAAGGTGCTAGGGACGCTGTCCCATATGTAAGAATGAAGTCAAGATAGGACTACAGAACATAAAGAAGTTATGTACTCACCCTAACGTTCCATGTTTGTAGTCCATCTCGTCCTTCATTCTTACGAACCCACCCACCTACCGCTGTCCTGGAAGGATCTGGAGACAGGATAGTGTTGCCTTTGGTAGGGTGGAGACCTTTCATTATTGTTCTTTCTGGATAACCTTTTCTATCTTTCTGTAGTTAGCAGCAAACAAGATCTGGGGATTGTACTAGTGCACTATGGGATACCTACCTAGCCACGAGCCAACTAAGAGACTTTGAGCTTTGTAATCGGCCGAGTCGGAGCCGAGGATCGGCTCCAAACCATATGTAAGAATGAAGGGCAAGATGGACTACAAACATGGAACGTTATGGTGAGTTCATAACTTCTTTTTATATGCACTTTACTAGATCCTATTCTACATAATAATGTATGTATTTTTGACAAGGACATTTATTGGTAGAGATGGGGTGTAGCTGTGGGTACACCCTGTGGCAACAGCTATGCCAGTCTGGTATAAGCTAACTGGGAGACATCCATGGTATTGAATGACAACAATCCATTTAGATCAGCTATTAAGTTCTATAAACATTTTGTGGATGCAATGTATTTGATATGGGGAGACACTCCTACAATGCTAAAGGACTTTGTATCATATTTAGAAATGACCACAGACTTTTTAAGGTTTACTATGCACAGTTCTGCCTTGGACATTACTTAGATGTGAAACTCTTTATGGATGAGAAAGATGATATATGTACTGGACTTTACAGGAAAGACTGTAGGAAAAACAATCATTTGCACAGACAGTGCATGCATCCACAATTTGTTTTTTTTTTTATAATGTTATAAAGAATCAGATCTATAGATCCTCCAGACTCTGTACTGCTGATCAAGACTTTCTTAAGGCGATGGGCAATTTGGGCTTGGAGTTTCAAGATAGATGTTACAAACGACAGGAAATAGAGAAAGAGAGATGGTCGATATAAATGTGGTACGGGAAACTAAAGCAAGACCATACTTTAGGCACAGAAGTATTTTGACTTCCATCAAATAATACAGAGGAAACTGAAACCACTAGCTGAGTATGCCCCCCACTCAGAGAAATAGACCTACTTTCACCTATACCAGTGACATTAAGCATATTTGCAATATCATTAGGAATAAATGGAAGATATTGCTACTTGACCTAACCATCAAAGATATTGTTAGCAATGAACCTTCATTTAATTTCAAGAGAAATAAGAATCTCAAGCAGTTACTTTGCTATATAAACAATGCCATGGACAAGGTTTATTCAGATAGGGTTGGCACCTTTCCATGCAGGTCTTGTTCGAATTGTAGATATATTTTAATGGAAAATGAGTTTCTACATCCAGTTTCTGGGAGACTTTACAGATGTCATTAGTGTGTGGACTGCAAAACATGGCACTTGATATATATAAAGAAATATATATGTAAATATATATATATATATATATATATATATATATATATATATATATATATATAGAGAGAGAGAGAGATCGCGATGTGCATCTCTTGTCAATGTTTTTACTTTGGTAAAACTGACAGTTAAAGGAACATATCTCCAAGCATATTAGCATCATTCGCTGGGAGATATGAAGAGTCCATTATGTAAACATATTTCTGAAAATTCAGGACATTCATTTTTGTTTATGGTCTTGCAAGTAGTAAAAGAACATGTTCATGGTGGTGATTTCACAATAC